>NC_141910.1:25442500-25742500 GCF_057802395.1 Ceratotherium simum simum
TAGGGGTGGATTCTTATACTCCCTAGAGACCAGGGAAGCCTGTGGACACCTAACCCTGCCCTCTCCCTCTTGCCTTCTCCAAGTCACCAGCTCTCTAGAAAGAGCTGGAACACATGTCCGGTGTCCCAGCTTTTGTGGCTGCCTTCCAAAGGACAGGCCCCTGGATCACATGGCTCTGATAGCCAAAGGGGCTTGCATTCAAGAGTCCCACAGGACTGTAGCAAACAAAGAAGCAGTTATTAATAGGCACAGGAGCACCCACACACACACAGCTGTACACCTGGGCCCAGTGCAGAGGGAGCAGGCAAAAAAACCCATCTCCCAGTTTCTCCCTAGAAAGGTCCTAACTGCATACTTTCCAGCTGCTGCTTGATGGTCTGGCATCCAATCAGCCTACATCTAGGTGCTGAATGCAATCCTTCCCTTGGGGATACTGACAGGATTTGGCAAACCCTGAACTACTGGGAACCACTAAGAACAAAGACGGCAGCTTGGACAATCACAAAGTTTTGAGAAACAATCAAAAGCTTGGGCAAGGCTGATCAATATAGTTCATTTCCTACACAAGACCACTCTGTCAAGACTGGGAGAGGTGGCTGTCTTATCTAACAGGCAGAAAACAGCACACAGAGTCAAGGAAAATGAAGAAACAAAGGAATATGTTCCAAACAAAAGAACAAGACAAAACTCCAGAAACAGACCTTAGTGAAATGGATATAAGTAATTTACCTGAGGAAGACTTCAAAATAACAGTCATAAAGACACTCATTGAGGTCAGAAGAACAATTCATGAACCAAGTGAGAATTTCAACTAGGATAGAAAATCTTAAAAAGTACCAAACAGAAATTACAGAACTGAAGAATGAACAACTGAACTGAAAAATTCAATAGAAGAGCTTAATAATAGACTAGGTCAAGCAGAAGAAAGTATCAGTGAAATTGGAGATAGGGCAGCGGAATTCATCTAGTCAGAGGAGCAAAAAGACAAAAGAATGAAAAAGAGTGAAGAAAGCTTAAGGAACTTATGGGACACCATTAGGAGGACCAATATAGGCATTATGGGGTCCCAGAAGGAGAAGAGAGATAGAAAGGAGCAGAAAGCTTATTCAAAGAAATAATGGTTGGAGGGCTGGCCCGGTGGCATTGTGGTTAAGTTCATGCACCCCACTTCGGCAGCCTGGAGTTTGCAGGTTCTGATCCTGGGCACGGAGCTACACACCTCTCATGAAGCCATACTGTGGCGGCATCCCATGTACAAAATAGAGGAAGATTAGCACAGATGTTAGCTCAGGGTCAATCTTCCTTACCAAAAAAAGAAAAAAAAAGGAAGAATGGCTGAAAACTTCCCAAACCTGGGGAAAGAAACAGACATCCAGATCTGGGAATCCTAAAGAATTAAAAAATAAGATGAATCCAAGAGATCCACACTGAGACGCATTGTAATTAAGTCATCAAAAGTTAAAGATAAAGAGAGAATCTTAAAAGCAGCAAGAGAAAAACAATTTGTTACATACAGGGGAATCCCCATAAGACTATCAGCAGATTTTTCAGCAGAAACTTGCAGGCCAGAAGGGAGTGGCATGATATATTCAAAGTACTGAAAGAAAAGAACCCTGCCAAACTAGAATACTCTACCCAGCAAACTTGTCCTTCAGAATTGAAGGAGACACAAAGAATTTTCTAGACAAGCAAAAGCTGAAGAAGTTCATCACCATTAGATTTGTCTTACAAGAAATACTAATGGGCCTTCTTCAAGCTGAAGCTAAAGGATGCTAAATAGTAACAGGGAAACATAGAAAGTATAAATCTCACTGGTATAGGTAAACATATAGTTAAATTCAGGAGACTGTAATGTCGTAATGATAGTGGGTATTTCATTTATAAATCTAGCATGAAGATTAAAAGACAAAAGTATTAAAAATTAGTACAACTACAATAATTTGTTAATGGATACACAATGTGAAAAGATGTAAATTTTGACATCAAAAACAAAATGTGGGGGACAGACCCATGGCCTAGCAGTTAAGTGCACATGCTCTACTGCTGGTGGCCCAGGTTTGGATCCCGGGTGTGCACCGAGACACTGCTTGTTGGGCCATGCTGTGGCGGCGTCACATATAAAGTGGAGGAAGATGGGCATGGATGTTAGCCAAGGGCCAGTCTTCCTCAGCAAAAAGAGGAGGATTGGCATGGATGTTAGCTCAGGGCCCATCTTCCTCACAAAAAAAAAAAAAATGTGGGGAAGAGTAAGAAAGTAAAGCTTTAAAATATATTTGAAGTTAAATTGTTATTAGCTTAAAAAAGACTGCTATAAATATAAGATGTTCTTTTTTTTTTTTTTTTGTGAGGAAGATCAGCCCTGAGCTAACATCCATGCCAATCTTCCTCTTTTTGGCTGAGAAAGACCAGCCCTGAGCTAACTAAGGTGTTCTATATAAGCCTCATGGTAACCACAAAACAAAAACCTATAGTTCATACACAAAAGATAAAGGAATCTAAACATACACTACAGAAAATCATCAAATCGCAAAGGAAGAGGGTAAAAGAAGAAGAAAGGAACAAAGGAATTACAAAACAGCTAGGAAACAACAAAATGGCAATAGTAAGTCCATACCAATTGCTTTAAATGTAAATGAAATAAATTCTCCAATCAAGAGATATAGAGTGGCTAAACAGATGAAAAACCAAGACCCAACAATATGCTGCCTACAAGAGAAAAACAACTTTCAGGACACACACAGACTAAAAGTGAAGAGATGGAAAAAAATATTCCATGCAAATAGAAACTAAAAGTAAGCAGAGGAAGCTATATTTATAGCAGACGAAATAGACTTTAAGCCCAAAACTGTATTAAGAGAAAAAGAAGATCATTATATAATTACAAAGCAGTCAATCCAACAAGAGGATGTCACACTTGTAAATATCTAAGCACCTAACACAGGACCCCCTAAATGTATAAATATCAGCAGACCTGAAGGGAGAAATAGACAGCAAGACAATAATAGTAGGGGACTTCAATGTTGAAAGGGGACTTTCAACAATGGATAGATCATCCAGACAGAAAATCAATAAGGAAACATTGGATTTAAACTACGTGTTAGACTAGATGGACTTAATAAACATTTACAGAACATTTCATCCAACAACAGCAGAATACATCTTCTTCTCAAGTGCACATGGAACATTCTCCAGGATAGATCGTATGTTAGGCCACAAAACAAGTCTTCATAAGTTGAGCAAGAAAAGAACAGCCATTATTGGTGATTGGAGGTGATGCAGTGATTTCATTCAACTGCACCAGAATACTCAAAACATCTCCTCCTTTCCTAAAATTTTCCTCCCACATCTGCTTCCTCCAGGAAACTATCTTATCTTACAATGGTCTCTGAATTCCAATAGCATTCAGAGCGCTGCTTTGACATTTTCTGTGTCATCTAGCTTTCCTAGTCAACTTTTGATTGGTATGTATTTTTTCCCTCACTTTTAGACTAAGAACTGGGACCGTACTCTTTGTGTATTGCTGTGTCTTTGCTACCCCCAAAGCCCACCACCTTTCCATGCATACTAAGCAGTCTTTGCTGTGATGGTAAAGGTGTTGGAGATATTTCTTCTACTTAAAAATATTTTTCCCATTAGTTTAAGATTTTTTGATCTAGAATTGGGCTAAGCATAACAATAAGAATGTACGTGGGACTCTTCCAATGGTGAGAAAAAAACAAAAAAATTTTAAACATGAGTGATACTTTTCTTTTCTTTTAGTGAGGAAGACTGGCCCTGAGCTAAGGGCTCTTTTTGCTGAGGAAGATTGGCCCTGGGCTAACATCTGTGTCCATCTTCCTCTACTTTATATATGAGATGACTGCCACAGCATGGCTTGACAAGTGGTGCATAGGTCTGCACCCGGGACCTGAACCCACAAGCCCTGGGCCACCAAAGAGGAATGTGCGAACTTAACCACTACAGCACCAGGTCAGCCCCAAACATGAGTGATTCTTAAGAGCCTGTTTTAAGGAAAAGGAATGATATGCAAGCAATGAGAAACAGGCGACAACTTTGGTTCAGGTTCCATCTCAAAATCACTTTCTAGTCTCTTTTACACATCGAATCCTAACATTTTCCACCACCTCATTCAACTTGCACTTACCTATTTCAAAACTACTCCTGAGTAGACTTAGGACAGGTATCATGATTCTCATTTATGGGGTGAGGAAATTGGTTCTGAGAGGTTCATGAATTGCTCAAGATCATATGATCAGCACTGTTCAGGGCCTTGATACCGACTACAGGTTCTTTGCCCCAAGTCCCAAAAGAGTAATCATAAAATCATAAGATTTCTCTTCCTAACAATCTCTTTTAGAGTTAAGATACTCTCCATTGATACTGCATTGATTTTGTAATTCTCATTTTTTAAAGATCCTCAGATTCTATTTCAGTCTGCTATGTATTCTTGGAGATAGCGTATCTTTATCTTCTGAGGGTTGATAGCATAGAGCAAAAAAGGTGAACATAACAGAAACCCATTCTAGTTTATTTATAAACTCATTAAGTTTATTCAAGTTTGTTTTATCTTTAAAATGGGAGATACTACAAAGATACAAGAGCCAATTTTTGGACTCACTGTCTGAGTTCTTAGGTCTTTAAGGTTTCTTCTCCATACCAAGTGACAAAGTTATTATTTGACATATTTTCCCAATAACTTTAAAGTTTACCTTTAACATTTATTCTTTAATTCATCTGGAGTCCAATTTCATAAATGGTATAAAATGGGGAGTTCTTTCCAAGACCTTCTACTCCACAACTTGTCCTACATTCATTGATTTATGTTGTCCTTTATACAATTTATCAAGTCCCCACCTATACCTGAGTCTGTCTCTGGACAATTAATTCTGTTCCATAATTATATTTGGCTGTCTCTTTAGGACTACACAACTATTTTTATTGCAATGGCTATGAAGTTCTAACATCTAGTGGGCAAGTCCTCATTTTTTACTTTTCTTTTTCAAAGTTGACTTCTTTGTATTTATGGACACATTTATTTTTACATTTAATTTTATAATTTTGCCAAGTTTCTCAAAAAAAATCCAGCTGATATTTTGATAAAGATTGTTTTGAAATTATAGGATAATTTGACCATAATTAATAACTTTACAAAGTTAGGCCATCTCATCTATGATGATGGGATGTACTTAAATTGGTTCTTCTTTTATGTCCTTTAATGCACTTTTGAAATTCTCTCCATAAGGTTCTTGTATATACTTTGCTAGTTTAATATCCAAATAATTTAGAGTTTTTCTTTGCATTGTTAATGGAATCTTATTTTTTTTATCATATTTGTCTCCAATTGATTTTTTATATAGCCAAGCAGCACTATTAATACTGGGGGAAATCATCTCTATCAGGCAACCTGATTGAATTTTCTATTAGTTTACCTTATTTTGTATAATTTTCTAGGAAGATTAATGAAGTTTTGACTTTTCTCTTCTAGTCTTACACCTCATAGCTATTTTATTGCCTATGGAGATGCTAAAGACCTACAGTATCTATAGAGTCATGCATCACTTAAAGACGAGGATAAATTCTGAGAAATGTGGCGTTAGGCAATTTTGTTGTTGTGCGAACATCATGGAGTGTACTTACACAAACCTAGATGTTATAGCCTACTACACACGTAGGCTGTATGGTACTAATCTTAAGGGTACACTATCATATATGTGGTCTGTCATTGACTGAAATGTCATTATGTGGTGCATGACTGTGTTATACAAGAGATAATGGGGATACTTCTTCCTAATTTTAAGGTAAATTCATTTAAATCTTTTCCTTTAAATATGTGTTTTCTGCTTGTATTTGTCATTTAAAATCCTGTGATATTTCTCCTTTGAAATGTATAATTGAATTATAGATGATATGATATTGAACTAGCCTTGAATTTATTTAATAAACTGTTGATCACTCTATATTTATTTTTAATTCACTATTAGATAAAGTTAACATTATATTTAGTAATTTCTCATCTATGTGTACAAGTCAAATAGGACTTATACTTTTTTGTAATGTTCTTATTTGATTATTTAAACTAAAGTTTTTCTAATCCCATGAGTGAATTTTTTGGCTTTCCCTTTTTCCCTGTCTTCTGAAATGATGGTTATACGACAGAAGTAATGTATTTCTTACAAGTTGTTCTATGGAACAACTAAATTTCGTTACTTCAAAATTGTCAATGTCTACTCATTGAAGTACACCACAGAGTGAAGTAATTGTTTAAAGACAAGGAAGATACTGCCAAATGGAATTAATATCTTGACTATATAAGAGATTTATACAAATTAATGATAAAAAAGAGGGAGACAACCCAATTGTGAAAAAAGGAATGAATGTGAACAGACAATTTTCATAAGGGAAAAAATGAGTGGTAGCAATGAAAGAATAAGATGTTTAAATTCATTAGTAATTAGAAAAGCGAAAGTCAAAATAAGAATGAGCTATCACTTAATACTCATGAGATTTACAAAACTTAGAACTGTATAATGGCAAATATTAGTGGAGTTAGAGTCAAGAAGGCCTCTTGTACTCTTGATGGTAGTGAAGCTATTGTAATCTCCTGGAGCCTCTAGCAGTACTTTGCCATAAAGTATTCACATATCTATGATCTAGCAATACAACACAGTGAAATTCCATGATGGGACATGTTTTGTGATATTACTCTAAAATTTATGTGTGGTGGTATAAAATGGAAGACTATGTACCAAGGAGGTAGATATACAAAATATAGTAAATTTACACTACAGAACTCTATGCAGCAGTTAGAAACAACCAAGTGGATAGATATACACATAGCAACATGGGATGGATATTTAAAGTACAGAGATGAAAGAAAATTATAAATAAAATTAAGGCTCTAGCACGATGTCAGTCATGTAAACCAAAAAATAAACTCACTAAAAAAAATAAAATATACCACATACTTTACAATGTTAAATTTAATTTTAAGCTCATGTATTAATTATATTGGAGTGGTTGTTACGGGAGTAAGGAGAATGGGAATGGAGAATAAGAATAAAAGTGAATACATACTTTATTTACATTCTTGCATACATATGCACATATACACATTCATAAAACAAGAGGGAGCCTAGCATCAACTGACAAGAGAGTGCCATGAACTGAGAAATATGATTAATCAAACTTCTGCACCTGAGATAAAATAAAACTACAAAGGTGTCTCTTAGAACTCAAGAGACTTTAGGAAACAGGAAGTGGAAAGTTGTCAAAAATTCGGGAGAGAATCTCCTCTCACCTACATGCTCCCTTGCCTCTGTGCGTTAGCCTTGCTCTTCTCTCTCAATACATCCACTTGTTTTGCTTTTCAGCACGCATGGCAAGAATTCCATTTTGTATATCTCCCACAGAGTTACATCTCCTCTCTCCGAAAGACCAGCCTAGATTGACTTTCAGGAAAAAAAAAATAACTCACAATTAAGATTGATGAATATGGTAGATAATACATTTTTGTTACTATAACACTATAAAACTGCATATAATGTAAGACTGTTTTTCTTTTATGAGAAATAAACTGACAGTTTCCAAAGAGGAATTCCAATTATTAATTTGCTCAAATATATCCATAAACTCCTGGAAGAAAGCTTTGGAAATTATATTTGTTTACTTGTAAAAATTCTGTACGTCATTTCTTCTTTCCTTCCTTCATTACTTTCTTCCTTCCATCTTGTACTCCTTTCTTCTCTTTTCTCCTTTGCTCTCTCTTTTCTCTTTCTCCTCCTCCTTCTTCTCTCCTCCTCCTTCTCCTCCCTCCTCCTCTCCTTCTCCTTCTCCTTCTTTTTCCTTCTCCTTCTTCATCTCTCTCTCTCTCTCCCCTTCATCCACAGTTGCAACATCAAAAAAGTTGAAAAAAAAGAGATTGCCTGATTGGATCACAAAGTCTACCAATTGACTTTCAGGGAAAGGAAGTTTTCAAAATGATTTTTCTTTAGTAACATGACAAAATATTTTCGCTGTTTTCATGAAGCTTTTACTCAGGCTTCCTTTTGAATACAACGCCGCCAAGTTGGACAGATACGGTTCTGTCTTCTGATAGCTTACCACATATCCTGAAACCTAAAAATCCCCCTCTCAGTTAACAAAAGAAGACGAATCCATTATTTCTCAACCAGTAATTCTTAATCTCCTGTTTTGAAATAAAAGTTTTGAGCTAGCTATGACATTCAAGTAGAAATACGGGCAACAAGGTTGCCTCAATGCTTACCATTTCACTGCCATCCTCAGTGATGACAGGAAAAAAGATACTAGGGTTCAAAACAGGATGCTTTCTGGCTCTTTGTTGCATCCATCTCACTTCATTGAGTACTTCAAGCGAGGAAATCTTGTGGAGTGGGAAGTAATAGAAACATATGATGAGCACTTTAAAATTCAGGAAGCCATTCAAAAACACCCACCATGTAATTAAGCTGTTTATTTTTATTTTCAGTCTATTAGAATTGGTAGAATATTTTCACTTTAGCACCAGCATGTCAGTGGGCTCACAGGGTGGGGTGGGAGGGTTTTTACAGCCACCAGCGTAGTGTCTGAAAAGAATTTATTTTCTCCTCTGCCCACTCCACATCCATGAAATTAAATAAAAGATTTTTTAACGTGTTTGTTTTCACAAAGATCATGAATTGTTCACTGGCTACTGCTTTACCCCTCTGCCTCCATTCTCTTAGTGGGTATTTAAAAAGTTAAATTTTGTTTCCTGTAAATGGTGTTATTAAATCACAGAAAAAGCTCATTTTCAAGAGCTTGTTGGGTTGTTGTAAAGACAGCCCTAGGGCTATCTCTGTGAGCTCCAGAAAAGATGTGGTGAGAGGTTTCACAGTGAGTTGCTTTTCCTCTCCAAAAATATACACTATTGTTTTTAAAACTAAATTTGTTTAGTTAAGTATGTAAGTATTTCCTCTAAAGGAGACTCTGTCATTTGAAAAGTTATCCAAATGACTTCTACTTCATCTAATGGTTCAAGGTATTGCTTCAAGGTATATCTTCTTATCTCTGTTGATAAGAGTATAAAATTTCCAGTTCTTCTCTCTGAAGATTGAAACTCTCAGCTACTTCCTAGTAAACGGGTTCTTAGAATCAACTCTATCACAAGTTACTCTTGAAGAGTTCCCCTTCAATTGACATATAGTTCTGATGTTAATGGCACCCGCTTCGCTTGTCTAACTTCCTAGTGTATCCTGCTCCTTGGGTTAAACCCTCTGTTCCCAATAAGCAGATAATCCCCCTTTAGGCCAAGTTCATTCTTGTTTCTGAGGTTTTATTCTTTGCTTTACTACTTTTCCCTTCATCCTGTCTTCCTGATTTCTCAGCTTGTGGAAATCTCACACTTTCCTCAAAAGACAAATTCTATTTTCACTTAAATAAACAAACAAATAAAAAACCCAAACCAACCAACCCACCTTCCCTGATTACTCCTGCCAAATTGCCCTTTCTCGTCACTGGATTACTCCAGTGTATGGGGTCATAAAATACGACACTTATGTAATTCCTTGCCTTGGTCTCTGCTTATTTCCTGTGTGAACATGTTCTGTGTGCTAATAAGGGCAGGAAATCTGTTGATGATTGCTTGATCATTTTTTTTTAACTAGCCTGCTGCCTAAGAAAGAGCCAGACAAGCAGAAGACATTTTAAGAAACACCTTTTAACTCAATAAGTGGCTACTTGGTCTGGTCATTACCTTAATTGTTAGAATCTTTAACCTGTAATTAACTTTTATTTCTTAGAAATTCAAATATCTGGGTCATATAGCAGGGACTGATCAGTTTATACCAAATGTGTCCCTGTAGATAGTTCCTCTTTGCCTTTTCTCCCCATGTAAAGTCTGGTATCATTTAAAGAAGAAGAATATTTTTATTGTGAGATATTTCAAAAACAGAGAAACTAGAATAGAAAAATAAATATCAAAGCTTAATTATGCAGGGGCCGGCCCCATGGCTTAGTGGTTAAGTGAGCATGCTCCGCTACTGGCGGCCCGGGTTTGGATCCTGGGCGCGCACCTACGCACCGCTTCTCCGGCCATGCTGAGGCCGCGTCCCACATACAGCAACTAGAAGGATGTGTAACTATGACATACAACTATCTACTGGGGCTTTGGGGGGAAAAAAAAAAAAGGAGGAGGATTGGCAATAGATGTCAGCTCAGAGCAGGTCTTCCTCAGCAAAAAGAGGAGGATTAGCACGGATGTTAGCTCAGGGCTGATCTTCCTCACAAAAAAAAAAAAAAACCCAAAGCTTAATTATGCAGCTTTAACAAATAAAAATATTAAACACTACACACCAAACATTCTTCTAGGAATTTTTACACATATTGACTCATCAAATTCTCAGAACACCCTATTACGTGGTACTATTATTATCATTCTCATTTTCTGAGTGAGCATGGAGTTAAGTACTTTGCATAAAGTCACACAGATTGTAGGTGGCAAAGGACAAATCTGAAACAAAGCATTCTGGTTCGGAATCTGTGCGCCTAATTCTCATCCTATATTACCTTTTTGCTTTGCCGTTCCATTATATGCTAACATTATGAATCCTAACATTATGAATTAAAATTATTAATTTCCATTAAATCCTAACATCTGTTTGCTTTAGACATTTAAAAATAACATTCCCCTTGTAAACACCTTTCTACTCCCATTCCACTGTCTCTCTCCCATGAGATGACAATTATTATTAATTCAATGTTTATCAATCCCATGTGTTTTTGTGCTTTTACTCACGAACTTATATTTACTTTTGTGCTTATATTTATGGAGTATTATTTTTGAAAGGTATTAAATTTTATTTAAATATGTATCATTTGGCAATTGCCTTCATTTTATTCAACATGTTTTTTAAGATCTATCTCCATTGCATACATACCTTTTGTTCCTCATTTTAACTGTCGTCTAGTGTCCCACGGTAAATATACTATGGATTTCCTGCTCATGGACGTTTGTGTTGTTTCCAGATTTTTTTTTTTTTTCTGAGGAAGATTTGCCCTTAGCTAACATCTGCCTCTTTTTGCTTGAGGAAGATTCGCCCTGAGTTAATGTCTGTGCCAGTCTTCCTCTATTTTGTATGTGGGTCGCCACCACAGCATGGCTGCTGACAAGTGGTGTAGGTCCAAGCCTGGGAACTGAACCTGGACTACCAAAGCAGAACACACTGAACTTAACCACTAGGCCATGGGCTAGCCCCCAGATTTTTCAAGAATAAACAATGCTACAATGAACATTCTTGCATATGTCTCCTTTAGTTCATGTGCTTGACTTATTTTAGGGAATATAACTTAGTAGTAGAACTACTAGGATGTAGGATACGACATTTGGTCAAGCGGCTTTCCAAATTGGCTGTACCAGCTTGTATGCTCACTAGACTGAATGTGGAGAGTCCCTGTTTCTCCATTTCATTGACAACATTGGTGCTCTTAGACCTTTTACTTTTGTTAATTTCATGAGTATGAAATTGTCTCAGTATTTAATATTTACATTTCATGATTAACTGTTGAAGCTGAGATTCTTTTCATAAGACTTACATTCAGATTTCCTCCTCTGTAAAATGCCATTTCAATTCTCTGCTCAGTTGTCTTTTTTATTAATTTGTAGAAGTTGTTTATAGGATTAATACTAAGCTTTTATTTGTATTAAATTTGAAAAATATTTTCTCTTCAGTTTAGTTGCTTTTAACTTTGTATTTGGTTTCTTTTATAATACAGGTATTTAAAAGTTATATCTGGCAAAATTTATCCATTGTTTTCATTACGGTGTGTGCAATTCAATGGATTTTAGTATATTCACAATTATAAGCAAGCTTCACCACAATTTCAGAATTTTTTTTTTTTTTTTTTGGTGAGGAAGCTTGGCCCTTAGCTAACAGCTGTTGACAATCTCCCTCTTTTTTCTGAGGAAGATTGGCCCTGAACTAACATCTGTGCCCGTCCTCCTCTGTTTTGTATGTGGGATGCCACTACAGCATGGCTTGATGTGTGGTGCCCGGGGTTCAAACCTGCAAACCCCGGGGGGCCGAAGTGAAGCACGTGAACTTGGCTACTATGCCACCAGGCTGGCTCCCAATTTCAGAATATTTTTGTCACCTCAAAAAGAAATGCTGTATCACCTAGTTATCAACTCCCTATGCCTCATTCTTCCATTAGAAGAAGCCAGTAGTATACTTTCTGTCTCTACGAATTTCCCTGTTCTGGATTTTCAGATGAATTAAATGATATAATATGTGGTCTTTTGTGACTGGCTTCTTTCACTTAGCATAAATGTTTTCAAGGCTCATCCAAGTTGTAGCACATATCTCTACTTCATTCCTTTTTATTGTCAAGTAATATTCCATCACATGGGTATACTAAATTTTGTTCATTCATTTGTCTATTGATGGACATTTGTGTTGTTTCCACAATTTGGCTATTATGAACAATGCCTCATGTGTAAGTTTCTATGTGGACATGTTTCTATTTCTGGTGGGTACATATCTAGATGTGGAATTTCTGGGTCATTTGGAACCTCTATTTAATGGTTTGAGGAACTATCAGGTTGTTTTCCAAAGTGACTGCACCATTTTATTTTCCACTGGTATACGAAGGTTCTGGTTTCTCTACATCCATACCAGCTCTTGTTGTTTTGATCCTAGCCATCCTAGATGCATTTTCCTTATAATTAATAATGTTGAACATCATTTCATGTGCTTTTTGACAATTTGTAAATCTTCCTTGAAGAAATATCTAGTCAGATCCTTTCCCCATTTTTAAAATTGGGTTATTTGCTTGTTTGTTATTGAGTTGTAAGAGTTCTTTGTAAATTCTGGATACGAGTCTCTTATCAGATATAGCTTTGCAAATATTCTCATTCATTCTGTGGGGTGTCACTTTTTTGATGGTGTCTTTTGAGGCACAAAATTTTTTATTTTGATGAAGTTCTATTTTTAGAAAAAAGATCTATTTTTTTCCTTTGTTGCTTGCACTTTTGGTGTCATATCTAAGAATCCTTTGCCAAATCCAAGACCATGAAAAATTTACCCCAATGTTTTCTTCTAAGCGTTTTATAGTTTTAGCTCTTACATTTAGGTCTTTGATCCATTTTGAGTTAATTTTTGTACATAGTGTGAGAAAAAGGTTCAACTTTGTTCTTTTGTATGTGGCTACCCAGTTGTCGCAGCACAATTTGTGTATTATGGTGTATAATTCTCTGTGTGTTGCTGGATTTAGTTCGCTACTGTTTTGCTGAAGATCTTTGCATCAATATTCATAAGAGGTATTGGTTTTTAGTTTTCTTTTTTTTGTGATGATTTTGGTTTGGGTATCAGGGTAATACTGACCTCAGAATGAGTTGGGAAGTATTCTTTTCTCTTTAATTTTTGGAAGAGTTAGTGAAGAATTGGCATTAATTTTTTATTAAGTGTTTGGTAGAATGCAGTGGTGAAGCCACCTGGGCCTGAGCTTTTCTTTGTGGGTAAGTTTTTGATTTCTGCTTTAATCTCTCATTTGTTATAAGACTACTCAAATTGTCTATTTCTTCTTGAGTCAGTTTTGGTAGTTGTGTCTTTTTAGGAATTTATCCACTTCATCTAATTTGTTGTCATGCAATTGTTCATAGTAGTTCTTTATAATCTTTTTTATTTCTTAGGGTCAATAGTAATATCTTCTCTTTCATTTCTAATTCTAATAATTTGATTCTTCTCTTTTTGTTCTTGGCAATCTAGCTAAATGTTTGTAAATTTTGTTAATATTTTCAAAGAACCAGCTTTTGTTTCATTGATTTTCTCTATTTTTTCTAGTCTCTATTTCACTAATTTCTGCTATAAACTTTATTATTTCCTTCATTCTGCTTTCTTTAGGTTCAATTTGTCCTTCTTTTTAGTGTCTGCAGGGGAGAAGATTAGATTATTCATTTAAAATATTTCTTTTTTCTTAATAAAGGCATTTACTGCTATGTATTTTTTTCTAAGCACTGCTTTAGCTGCATCCCAAAAGTTTTGGTATGTTGTATCTTCATTTTCACTCATCTAAAAGTATTTTCTGATTTCTTCTTTAACTCATTGTTCATTTAGGAGAGTTGTTTAATTTCCATATCATGTAAGTTTCCCAAATTTTTTTCTGCTGTTGAATTCTAGTTTTATTCCATTGTGGTTGGAGAACATACTTTGTATTAATATCTATCCTTTTAAATTTATTGAGGTTTGTTTTATTGCCTAGCTTATGGTTTATCCTGGAGAATGTTCTGTGCGCTTTTAGGAAGACCATACATTCTGTTGTTTTTATGGTTAGTGTTCTATAGATGTCTATTAGATCTAATTGGTTTACATTGCTGTTTAAGTCTTCTATTTCCTTGTTGATCTGTCTATTTGTTCTTTCCGTTACTGAAAGTGGGCTATTGTAGTCTCTAACTGTTGTTGAAGAACTCTCTATTTCTCTTTTGATTTTGGTCAATTTTTGCTTCATGTATTTTGGTACTCTGTTATTAGCATATAGACTTATACTTGTTATATCTTCTTGATGGATTAACTCTTTTATCACTATAAAATGTCTCTCTTTCTAGTAATATTTTTTTGTTTTAAAGTTTTTTTTCTAGTAACAGCATAGCCGTTCCAGTTTTCAGTCATTATTTCTTCTAATAATTTTTCTGCTCCTTTCTTTCTCTCTTCTCCTTTGATACTCCCGTTATGCGTATTTTGACGTGCTTAATTATGTTCCATAATTCTCTGAGATGTTCTTCATTTTTCTTCATTCTTTTTCCTTTCCATTTTTCAGCTTGCATAATCTCTATCAATCTATCTTGAAAAGACATTTTGTTTCTGCCAGTTCAGATCTGCTATTAAGACCCTCTAGTGACGTCCATAATTTTTCTTTGACTCATTTTTTTAAAGAAAATTTCTATTTCTTTATTGATATTCTCTATTTGATGCGATATTGTAACCATACCTTCCTTTACTTCTTTAATTATGGTTTCCTTTAATTCTGTGAACATGTTTACAATGGCTACTTTAAAGTCTTTTTCTCAGAAATTCACTATCTGCTCTCTCATAGATAGTTTCAGTTGCCTTCATTTTTTACCATATATGGGTCACACTTTGCTATTTCTTTTCATGCCTCATAATTTTTTGTTGGAACTGGGTATTTTAGATAATATATTATAGCAATTCTTGGTAGTGTCTCTCCATCCCACTCTTCAGGCTTGTTATTGTTATTTGCTTATTTATTTTTTTAGTAACTTACTATATTTTTTTAATGTCATCTGCCCCAACCCTCGCCTCCAGTGCTCAGCCTCTGAAGTTATTCCTCAGGGATGCACAGGTTTGAATATGCTCACAGTCTCTCAGGATGACAGTGGCATTGGTAGGACTCTCTCCCTATCTTTCTCTGACCACATTCAGCTGTTAAACTTCACCAAATGCCACCTGATTACTCTATTGCATTTAATAATTCCTTGGGGTATAAATTGCTCTACAAACTAATCCATTCAAAATCTGGCTCCTTTGAAGGAAAAGTTTCTGAGTTCAGTGTTTGATTTTTTGTTCTGATCCTTGGAGGGTTCTTCCCAGCTGTATTATTCCCTGGTTCTCTTCTGCAAACTAGTTGGCCTACAGATTAGCCTATATCTTGAATCTCCTCCCAATTGTCTTTCACCACGACCTCTACTGTTCTTAAGAGTGCCTTTGGGCTTGAATTTCTTCACTTTACTTTGCCGGAGAAGACAGTTCCTCAGGCAGAGATGAAGAGCTATCTGTTCTATGGCTTATTCTTTCCCCAGGCAAAAATCTCTGTGCCAGGGCTCTGGAACAGAGGGAAGGGAAATGGCAAGTTTCTTTCTGAGGTCACCTCCACTCTAGGAACCAAGAACTTCAAGGATCCAGGGGCAGAAGTTTGGGGGTTCTCTCAGTTTACCTCTACTGGTGTGGAACTATGGCCTCTGGAGCCAGAGAAAGAGTGATCAGGCTTTCAGTGGAGCATCCATTCCAGACTGGATGCTGGGTAAAAGAAAGGAGTCCCTACTTCTCAATTGCACTTGCCTGGGCTTAGCCTCAGCAACAAGACACTTGGGGCAGTATGAAAAATGCTGACTGGCTCCTCCTTCTAGGAAGAAAGCCCTCCCTCTGGGTTCTGGGGGGAGAGGGAACCCTGTGTTCTTGGTAACACCAGTCTGGAGTGGACTCTCCACCTCGCTGAGCTGGGAATGAGGGAAAGAGGGAGTGACGTTGGTTCAAATACCACATACTCTCACTTTTCTTACCAAATTTTTATAGATACTTGTGAATAGATGTTTCTTCATGTGCCAGTCACCTTTAGGACAATTTCCAGAGGCTTTTGTTTTTTTTCAATAGTTTTTACTAGTTTCACTGGGGAGCTGGCCAGCATTCTCCTTATGCTGTCATGCTGGAGGTTGATCTAGATCACTTTAATATTTTTGTTTTACAGGCTTTCTAGATATTTCAGAGTTTGAGTTGCAGAGTGTTTAGAAGGCGAAATAAATGCTTAATGCCTGATACAGATATACAGACAATTGACCTGGTTGATAATCAATCAATTAAATCACACTAGTTTTGATGAATTTGCCTTGTTAAGAAAATCACATTTTCCAAACCAGCCAGTTATCTTGTGACATATTTTGTAGTATATTTCAATAATATTCCATTCGTCTAGTAACTATTCACTCAATGAGTTTTCTTTTCAATGCACCTGTGAAACAGGAAATAATGACAACTGATCTTAAGCAGTCAAAAGAGATGTCGTAAAATTAGTGTACTAAATGTTACGTCATTTTTCATAGACAACGTGGTAGACACTCACTGCTATTTTAGAAAAAGTTTTACCAAATGTGGTTTTCCCATCCAAAGGTGAGAGGCACATTAAAGGGAGTAGAGGTACTAGAGAAGGCACAAGGACAGAAGTGATGAACAAGAGTAGATTAAAAAATTATAAGGAACAAATAAAAAACCAAACAGATGACTTTCTATACGTTGAAATTTCCTAAGTACACCATAGAATTAGTTAAAACACAGTAAGCAATTGATTTTATGACTGATTAAAGAACAATTAGTATACTCTAAGAAAATGGGGATACTTTAGAGAGATTTCTATCAAAAAATAGTTAAAATAAGACATGGTAGTGTTGAAACGGGAGCTTTAGTTGTAGGGAAGAGTAGAAAGAGGAGTCATTTTTCCATAGGAGCTGTGACATTAAGTGCTTCTATGTATAATGGAACAGCTATGATGGGCTTGTTCATCCCACGGTGCGACTAACGTACCAGCTAGTCTGTTGGACAGATGCTAGATGAATATTTGCACAATGAGTGAATTAATAAATTGACCAATTAATTAATTTTAACAACTATTAGGCTATTAAAATATTTGGAGTTTAACAGAATTGACTTTATGGTAGACCTTGATATTCACAAGATGTGCAGCACATGGGGATAGCATATGCCATGTACCCGTGCAGGTCATACATCTCAACCATCACCAATATTGTCACTCCAAGCTTTAACGTTTTCAAAAGTTTTTGGCTAAGTACCTTCACTTTTTTTTTTTTAATTTCTTTATATCAATTGTCAACACAAACAGTTGGCTTTCTTTTTGAGGACTTTCCTTTTCTTTCTTTTCTTTTTTTTGTACCAAGAAGAGGCTTATCACACATTGTAACAAATAGAGAACAACGGAGCTTTGAGCAACGGGCTAATCCTAGCCCCTGAAGATGTAACCAGCTCTCATACAAATCTCATCTGAGTTTGAGATTTTTGAGCAAGGAGGTGGAGTGCACCTGGGTTCAGACATTAAGGATACAAAAAAATGAAAGCAGTAAGATAGCATTCAGAGAGAAGACAAAGGCTGAGACCAAACCAATGGTCCCAGCGACTAATCCACTCTCATAAGGTCAGGCAGAGAGGCAGCTCTGCGGCTGGAGACAATAAGGAAATGAGGGAGAGTGCAGGGAGGCTCAACAGGAGAAAGGTCCTGGAGTGGTTTCTTAAAGAATGACAGTTTGAGCCAAATCCCATTTCCTATGTGCCTATGGCTATATATCCATACTTCCCCCTAACATTTGTGAGGCTAGGGCGAGAATAAATATAGAGATCCACACATGGTATGTTTAATATTGAAAAGCCATCCATCAAGCAAACAAACTGTTAAATAAAAGATGTTTAATCCTCTTACCTTGAGAAATACACCTTCACAATGATCCCAAAAGTCAAGTCTGAGTTTAGAATTCTTGGATTCCTGAGGGTTCCACAGAAGATGGCGGTATAGGTAGAGCCAGCCCAGGGCCCTGACCTGCCCCTCTTTTTCTCTCTCTCACCCCTACTCTATCCTGCACTAATAGGATACCAAGTGTACTTGGGGGGACATCTCAATGCATATGGCTAAACTCCATCCACGCTCCACACCATTAGTGCCCCTTTGGTCATCCCTCAGGCCTTGGAGGCACATACGAGCCAGTTGGGGAATTCAGAATCTTGGTACCTGGACTGCCCTATAAAAAGGTGGTTGCATTAGCCTCACAAACTCCTCCCCTTGAGGGGAGAAGCATGAGCTGAGACAGCTAGAGCTAGACCCTCTAAAGTCCAGGAGGAGGCAGGGTAGTACTGACTGTAATTGTTAGTCCAGATCATGTAAAAGTCCTTAACTCTTCATATCTTTTCAAGTACATTACCATTGACTTAGGTTGGACACCACAACTGTGCCCAAATTGAAAAAGGGAGAATTAGGATAATTTTAACAAAATGGTAAATATTTCTCCCTTTATTCTTTAAAGTTGCTCCTGGGAGAATTATTAGAATTCATGGAAAACTTTAATTTCTCTTGATTTTCTATGCATCAGCTTTGCAAACATCTCTTACACGCTATTTTATTTTAGTTTATTTTAATGAGCTGCAACAACCATTGAATGGTTGTTTATAGAAAGATCTTTGAACACAAGAGCTGTCTTACTCACCTTTTTTTTTGCCCATCACATTGCTCAGGGCCTTGCACAATCAGTAAATATTTGTTGAATATTGTGGCAGCTATCAGCCAGAGATCAGCAAAAAATGTAAAGGTTGCTAAAAAGCACAACAAAATGTGAGCAGGGACACACTTCTGTACTTCCTTCTTTTTGTGGCAAGAAAGTGACTATTTGGACTAAACTGAAACATTCAATTATTTATTGCCTGTGCATTTCATTTTTTGGAAGGAAGCATGCTTGGTGCATTGAGGGTAGTTTGGAATGGACATCAGTGTGAAGAGGGCTGATCATCACAAACACACAGGCAAACGCACAGGGGTCGTTCCAAAGTTAGACCACACTCCTCTGTAGAGGTAAGCCAGGGGGGACAAGCATGCTGAGCTGTCAGTTAGTCTGGGCGTCTCCTTTGTAGAGAAGTGAGAATGAAGGAGGTCAGTTTTCTCCTGGGCAAGCAGGGAAATAAGATATCATTTTGAATGTCAGCTCTTTGCAGCTCAATTATTGAGCACTTTCTTTGCGTCTAGCACTCACGAGAGTTATGCTTTACACCATAAACATTGTTGCTATTCAGAAAAAACAGCCAGTGTAGACCCCTGTTGATGAGAGCTGATTTATGAAGTAAATTGAATCTAGGCCTTGAAAGTTAAGTGAATTAAATGAGGTAGCAGAAAGATAAAGGAATAATTCAAGTGGAGGTGGTACATGATGTGAGAATGTGGTTCAGGGGAGCATATCAGGTGTAGGAAGGTGCCAATAGACTAGTCTGCCTAGAGCAGAGGGTGTTGTAGGAGGTATATACGGATGGAAGGGATTCGAATCATATCGTGAAAGTTCATGTTTTGAACTCAGTGTGCAAATTTACCATGTCTCATTCTAACACTCTGACAAATCTGAATGCCTACTTTTATTTGATTAAACACTTACATAGTATTTATTTCCTAAGACTTAAACAAATACTAAGTCATTTATACCTTGTAACAACCCTATAAAGACTTTCATAATCCCCATTTTACTAATGAAGTAACTGGAATACAGAGATTTTAAGTAATCAGCCTTACACATCACAACGTGCTACCTTTCTAGAATGTGTACATGGTCCTCACGTTTTCCTTTGCTTGCTGCCTGGTACCTGAAATTCTTCCACTTGTAGCTCAATCCTTTTAGTTTCAAAGTGACCCCTCCAGGGGGGGTTGCAAATTCTACTTAGTAAAGTAGTCACACTCTAAATTCTTAAGTGTCGTGGATCAGGATCCAAAGTACCTTCTAGATCTTAAATAGTGGTCTTTGCATTGGTTTATGAGTAAGACAAAAAAAAAATCAGAGATAAAACTTGTTATTCTATGCTTGACTTCTTAGCTGCAAATCTTATGCTAAAATGGGCTCCTGAATGTTCATTTTCTCTACTCTTTATCACAAGGAACATCAATACTACAATAGGGTCGTGTTGCATGTACATAAGGCTCTGTGACTCTTCACAAATGCCCAATGTAATGATTACAGAGTCTCTGTTTCTCATAAAACTGTGAACTGTCCCTTAACTTGGACAAAGAATCACTTGTATGGGAGAAAGGTTGCGCATCATTTTCTGCCTGCCTACTTCCCGTGAGCTTGCCCCAGTAATGCCACCTCGACTGGCAAATGGAAGTAGAAAAACAAGACTGAGGAGCCTTCACTCCCTGCACACAAGCTGCCTCAAGTCCATGGATGGAGTAGCCTGTTAAGTTTCTTCTGCAGCACTGAGTGCTCATTAACAAAAAGGGCTAGTTGACTGCAGATCATATTTCCCCAGGAATTCTGCAGAGAGAGGCCAAGTTAATAATTGCCAGGGGCATCTTTGTGCAGATGGCATATGCACAAACTGTTTTGCTGGAATCCTATTTTTAAATTGGTTAAAAATCAATTGGCTAACCATATCATCAGGACTGAAAGTTACCAGAAATCTCGTTGAAAAAAAATTTCCATTTTGAAGTTGAGAGGGCACATATCCTGAATAGAGTTAATTGGTTTAGTTGCTCATATTTGGAATAAATACAAAATAAGGTCTAAAATTTAGCGTTGGTTTCTAGAAGTCATCAAACTGATGGTGAAGCTATCTCCCAAGCTAGAGAAGATTTGCCATGTTTGATACACTAAATTATTATTATTGTGAGCCGTAGTTGTTAAAACTACCAGGAACATTAGTTCTACCCAATGATGCCAAGAGTTTTCCTTTAACAGATACCTGGCTTTGCATATAGAATTAATTCTGTCTTCAAAGAAATAAATACCTTTACAATTTTTTAGAGTTAACATCTAGAATGTCTGCTTTTGGGGACAATGTTTTGAAAGGCTGTTTACCTCATTTAAATATTCAGTAGGGGCCAGCCCAATGGCGCAGCGGTTAAGTGCACGTGCCCCGCTTCAGTGGCCATGGGTTCGCAGGTTCAGATCCCGGGCGCACACCGATGCGCTGCTTGTCAGGCCATGCTGTGGCGGCATCCCATATAAAGTGGAGGAAGATGGGCAGGGATGTTAGCCCAGGGCCAATCTTCCTTGGCAAAAAAGAGGAGGATTGGCATCACATGTTAGCTCAGGGCTAGTCTTCCTCACAAAAGTAAATAAATAAATAAATACATACATACATACATATTCAGTAGTATAGCTCAGGTTTGAAGTGCAGCTGACCTTCATATAATGACACTCTCAAAGTTAAACATTACTCTCTCCATGGAACCCCTAAAATTTGAAACTTTAATTCCCTACAACAATAATAATTCTAAGAGGTATTATATCTTGTGCCTGAAAAAGGGATCCCACATCACAATTAAACAGGTCACTTTCCTATGGAGCCACTTAAAATCCCTAGCATGCTCATGTGCACCGTGACTCTCTGAGACAGAAAGACTTTTCCCAGAATCCGTTTATGGTGGAACATTTTGAAGGACCACTATCCTGGGAAACACACTGTGGCAAATGATGACTTCGTGTGAATTTTTTCTTCTTCATAAGAGGAAAAGTGGTGCATGAAAAAGGGTCAGAGGGAGACATGCATGATGTCAGGGAAATGCATCAGAAAGGGTTAGTGAAGAGCTTGGGTAACTAACTTCACTTGTTTTATATTTTTGCCCTAAAGCAGTTCTGCAATTAGGTCCAAAGAGTTATCCACAAAGGCCACTTCTTATCATCAGAGCTCACGCGAACCAGAACCGTGGATATTCTTCACAGAGGCTCTTTTCGATTTGTAGTAGAGGAAGCAATGGGATGTGGGCCAGATTCTATTTCCCTGCACTCATAAGCTGTTTTCCCTAAGGCATGCAAGAGCAGCTCATGAATAGCTGGGAGTCAAATTTGGCCCATTTAAAATATTATTGCATTGTCCACCATAATGATAGTAATAACTTTGTAATGAGTGTGCATAGAGCTAGGCCTGGTACAAAACCCAGAAGGAGCCACACTCTTTGCCTGTGTCTAGTGAATACCAAAGAGGCCTTCCATTTCCCATCGGGGGCAGTCACTGTTGCAAAAGTAGGTGATCACTTTCTTTCTGACATTCTGGCCTCTGGCCATGAATATTGAGAGCTGTTATCCTCTGAGGCTACCCATTTCCTTCCCCAGAAGCCCTTAATGCTTACGGTAAGTATACTACCTTGTAACTCATGTGACCTGAAATAAGGTCAACTGTCCATTCCATAAAGCATTCCTCAAAAAAGGTCAGATTCAATACCTCATATTGATGTAAGAGCCTCAGCTAACTCCACTAAATATAGAAATCCATCTACGGATTTCTTTCTCCATACAGAGACATTTGCATTCACTCATCTAAACGCTGGCATCTGGCAGTCACACCTCCACAGCTATTTTCTTCAATTTTGAAACTCTCTCATTTTTTTTAAATTGGCAAGCAGGCAATTTATTGATCATTCTCATTTTGTATGCAGGATTTAGAATGGGTTTCAAGAAATTAAACCAGCATAAAACAATATCTAGTAAAAAATTTTTGGAGAGAACAAAAGTAGAAGGATAGGGAGCGAGGAGAACAGAGACATCACATAATGCAAAAGAGACAGAAGGAACAGTTGACTACAGAGCAAGAGAAGCTAATATTAAGCTGATGTACAAGTGATGCTATTCTGTGATATGATAGCCTTTAAAATAATTACATAAGGTAATAAGAGACGTAGAACAGATGTGAACAAGTTAATTGGCTCTGTTTGAATTTCCCAGTTAGGATTATCACACTGAGTATCTCGTAAGGCCGTGTTGCTGTGAATGCCATTCTACGTAATCCTTTATCCAATCACCAAGTAATGCCAGGAAAGAGCTAAGCTGTTACAGTAAAGGTGAACCATACCATTGCATTAGTCTTTTTTTTATTTGTTGTTGATATTTGCAGAATTGAAGAAGTGATTGAAAAGAGATATGACAGATGTAAAATCAATCACTTAGATATTTTCCTACATCTCCAACTTTGTTTCAGAATGCCATACTTGTTTAGAAATGCTCTGCACAGTAGAGCAAAAATCAGGATTTGGGATATCTGCAAAGTGACTGTTTTCAAACGCAAGATGCATGATGGTCCTGAATTCCTGGAACTTTCTCACTCACTGAGGCCTATGGGAAAGAGGTAATACCAGATCCCAGCTTTTGGGCAGTGTGCCAAAAGCCTAGATCTTAAAGTTATCTAAAAATCACCAGTGGTCCTGAAAATGACGTGATTTCACAAGTTTAAACATGTCTGATGTTCCTTCCTAATCTTTGCTGGGTGATTCAGCAATGTCAGCTGTCAATAATTTACCCCAGCTGGTTGAGTTCATACCAGCCTGCTTTGTAAAGGAAGGACACTCAGGTTACAAATCAGTGACAGACTGAGTCATACAGTAGGGGACTGTGTAATATGCAGATTTTCTCTTCATTCATTGCCTTTCTGATCCACAGCATTGTTTCAACTGGGAGCTGCAGTATGAGACCAGTTAGCCAATGGAAATCTGCTCTCTGGACCTCCTGGTGGTACCCTGTTACTGAAGTCCAGCCTGATCATCGGGATGTCGCACAATGTAACATGACACCCCCAGAGTGAAACAGAAGCATCTACAGTAATGCATAGCTTCCATCAGCCCCAAACCCTCTATTTATTCAGAAGCATCAACAATGTCCCAAACAGAAAAAAAATGGACTGAATGGATGCAAATCAAAAGGTTTATTTGTGGACAGATTTTTCCCCTTTTTCCCTGGGAAAGAATAGCATGAAGCTGCCTCTCAGTATTTTTTTTTTTTTTTTTGTGAGGAAGATCAGCCCTGAGCTAACATCCATGCTAATCCTCCTCTTTTTGCTGAGGAAGACCAGCTCTGAGCTAACATCTATTGCCAATCCTCCTCCTTCTTTTCCCCAAAGCCCCAGTAGATAGTTGTATGTCATAGTTGCACATCCTTCTAGTTGCTGTATGTGGGACGTGGCCTCAGCATGGCAGGAGAAGAAGTGCGTCGGTGTGTGCCAGGGATCCAAACCCGGGCCGCCAGCAGCAGAGCGCGTGCACTTAACTTCTAAGCCACGGGCCGGCCCTCTCAGTATTTTTTAACAGGGCATGCTGACTTCCCGGTGCTGTCGAGGATCTTGTTTGTCCTCTCAGATGCTTTAGGAAGTTACTTCTTTCAGTTCACCTAGAGTTGATCTCATTAATAAAAGAATGACTTTACGGAAAAGAGTTTCTAAAATTATACTCTAACTCAGAATTGCAGGAGTTGGCTTTTTCAGCCAGAAGATAAATTTCTCAAGCATTAAGCTTACTTTATCAAACATTACATCTGACATTCTCTCATAAATTTTGCGTATATTTTAACGTATTTTAATATTGTGTGGGCTTGGTTTATAACATTCTCATGCAGTTACAAAGTTGAGTCTTCTCAGTCAAATATTAGTTGTAGGAATGCATAACCCTCCCCAAATATCACTCGACTGGAAATAACATTAGCTAAGTTTTCTTTTGAATTTGTTTACTCTTTTGCTTGTTTATCGTGCACTTTGTGTATGTTGGAACCAGCCACGCAGTTGTAATACTTTTATGAGTGTGAAAATATATTTTGACAAGGTTGCTATTGGAAACACTTTTTAAATACCTAGTGTGTCACACTCCTGGGTATAATCAACGTCATAATCTGGTCAAGTAGATTGGTTTCAGAAGGTTTCAGAAGGCAGCAGAGTGCATTGCTTACAGAGGTCATGGACATTCAAGTCGGGGCAGAACTGTCACAGAACCGTCACTTCTCTTTGTGAAGACGCCAAGAGCAACATGATTGGATAGACCAGTCTTCAACTAGTTACATTTTCTAGGGCCCACCTTTACTTAGCCTTGCAGCACAGACGTTAGCTGTAGTGCTAAATCTGCCCAAACTGTTGCAACTGAACTGGCAGGTCAATCAACTCAATCAAGTGACCAAGTCAGTGAGAAAGCATGAACTTGAGTGTTGGACTGAATCCACCAGCCTCCTTGATTCAAGTGGCAGGTTTGTTCAGAAAGACAAAAGGCAGAAATTAAGATATTTGTACAATGATTCTGTTTGAAGAATAGACAACAGGTCCTATCATGAGTTGATATGGTCAATTTGGTGCTTTTATGTTAACAGAACTCAAGAGAATTAAGGAGTACTACCGACCTATTGAGAAGATTACCTCACAAAGGGCTAAATCCAAAGAGTTCAAAATCTGTGATCCATATGCACATGACCTCATTAAAAACAGTGGTAATAACAACACCACTGAGCACTAAGTATGTGTCAGGCACAGTCCTAAAGGGTTTACATTAATTATTTCATTTCATCATTACAACAACGTGTGAGATAGAGAGGGCAGAGATTAGGGAGAGGTGAGTGCACAAGCAATACCAAAAAACTCAGTGATCACAGTAAATAGTATTTTAATGAAATATTTTTAAAAATAAAAATTAATGCAAAAAGCCCATGATGAACAAAACATTGAAATTTTAAATAAAGACAAGCTGTTGTTTGTTGTTTTATGACCCTGCATTATTTGTGCAATGGGAACAGTAATTTCCAATCAGCCCAAGATCAGGGGCCATGTGGCCGTTGTGGGTTCCACTGGGTGGGTTTATGAGGGTTGATAATAGCGAGCTAACAGACTGGACAACGAGGAGCTATAAATATCATCATGCTGTTTTGATTGTAAAATTTTTATTAACTTTTTCTTTTTCCACTTGTTTCAAAATATGGGAAGATATTTTATAAGTGTATAGCACATGGTTTTCTTTTTTGTCTCAGGCTTGGATATGATTTGGTGCCACACTGGAGATAAATGTTCTCATTATCCTCTTTTTAAAATGAAGACTCTCAGGTTCCATAGAGGTTAGTCAAGTTATCCAAGCTCACACAGCTAGGAAGAGGCAGAGCCCAATTTTGAATCCAAGTAAGTAGTCTAACTCCCAAATCCACTGTCTTAATCACTGTGCTCTCCTGGAAATCACAGCACTCAATTAACCAGAAAATCCAAGTATCCAGCACACTTTGCTCTCTGGGCACTCTAGTTAATATGGTGTTGCCCAACTACATCCTCAACATTCTAAATTTTTAACATAAATCGTTCTAAGAAAGAAATCAGACCCTTTATAGAGTATCTTACATATCTACCAATATGACCGTGAGGTAGGTGTGAATACTGTGTCTGAGGGTAGTGCCATTAAATAAATATTTAAATAAACGGTCTTTCAAAATAGAGACCATGAATAATCTGCCTGTGAGAATGCAAAAGAGGCATTAGGAAGCACTAATATCTTCTAATCGTTTTGCTATAGAACACATTGCTTTGGTCAGACATGGGTCTCTTTGCAGGATGTAGTCTAAGTGACCTGAACATTAGGCCATAATGTTGAAATAGTACTTTGTTTATTTTAAAGGCTGACAAAAGCACATATCTGGATATGCAGATTTCTTTGGCTCTGCCATAAAACTCATATTTATTTTGCTTCTGCAAGCTGGTTCTCCTTGACACCTGGGAAAAACGGGTTTTCTTTGAGCCATGAGCTGATACGCATAAGAAGTTGTTTTACTTTGTCTTAGTGAGTGGGAAGATTCTGAAAAAAAGAATATAATGTTGCTGATATATAATGATGGTGATGAGGAGAAGGAGAACGATGCCATTATACCTCTGAGAAAATTTCAGCATGGTTCACAGTGGGGAGGAACAGCATCACCAGAGCTCTGTGAATTCGGCTCTAAGCCTCCCTAAACTATATTGTAAATCACTAAAAGAGGAAATGAGACATTTGCCTTCTCTTTTCTTCATCTCTATTTTTATTTTGCTTCTTTCTGTTTAAAACTACAAATTTTTTCTCTCTACAGCTACTGCCATTAATTGATTGATTCATTTATTCATTCACACATTCAACAAAATTCTTTGAGATCTTGTATATACCAGACACTGTACTAGATGCTGAAGAAACAAAGATGAAAATACATGGTTGCTGCCCTCGGGAAGCTTATAATCTAGTTGGGAAATAGATATGTACAAAGTATTTGTAATGACAATAATGTGTGTGTGCAGAAAACACAACGGGGTCATATCACAGCCAAAGGAGAGATTAGTGAGAACATTAGGGAAGGCTTCCAAAAGGGAACTACTTTTACACTCAGGCTTAAAAGAATAAATAGAAGTTTTCCAGTTGAGTAATGGGAAGACTTTCTAGATTAATGTAAAAACACAGAGGCCAAAGGGGACATGGCATGTTTCTGGAATAAGTAGTTCAGTGTTGCTGAATCATCAAGTGACAGGGAAAGATCTAGAAAGGAGATGGCAGACTTAGACAGAAACCAGATCCTGATAGGAATGCAATGTTGACATTCAAAGGAGTTCAGCTTTTATCCTGAAGGAAGCGGGCAACAATTGAAGAGTTTTGCCAGGAGAGTAATATGATCAGAACTAAATGGTGAAAGACCACTTAGATGTTATGTAGAGCATGAATCAGAGGGATAAATACAAGTGTAGATGTTTTAGGCTTTTTTTTTCTTTTCTTTTTTTCTAGGACCTCCGTTTTCTTTCTTAAAATAAAGTTTTCTAATTAATGATGGTGGATTTGGGTGTTTCAAAATTGATCCATTTGCTATTATTTAATGTATATAAAACACGTGCTTGCAAAGTATGGCTCTGATAATCTTACAAACATTTGCAAATCGTAATCTATTTTGCCACAGACAGATCAGTTCAGTAGAATGAAACTCACTTTGGTGCTTTGGGTGTATCGAGGAAAAAATATGGTCGTGCTGCCAAAAGGCCAGCCACGTGCATTTGTGGCCACAAAGAAGGGAATATGTGCTTGTTGCCGCAAATATGAGCATCTTCTAGTGTGTTCATAATTCTATTAGGATCTCACATCATGATGCATATCCTCAAAAAAAAAAAAAAAGCTGATTTTTAGGCAGAAGCACTCAATGGGCAGTAAATAACCCTTGA
Source organism: Ceratotherium simum simum (assembly GCF_057802395.1). Classification (NCBI taxonomy): domain Eukaryota; kingdom Metazoa; phylum Chordata; class Mammalia; order Perissodactyla; family Rhinocerotidae; genus Ceratotherium; species Ceratotherium simum. The sequence goes on from NC_141910.1 coordinate 25,470,913, forward strand.
TCTTCCTCCAACCAACAATTAGTCCTGGTTGCTGACTACCTGAATCATCTTATGGTATTTTGGTGCAACTCTGGTAGTTTTCAACATACTTATTACTGTAGGTTCAAAGACTGATTTCTCCTGATTAACATACAGTAGAGTTAAGGTGAAATAGCACAGCAAAGACAATTCATTTCTACTCTGATCATTATAGCATTTTACCTAAAAGAAAAATCTCTCCTCCCGTTTCAGGGCAATGTTATTCTAAGAGTTTATGCTGAAATAAAATCCTAATGCAAAGCCTGTCTTAAAATGCTGAACCTAGAATAATTTGGCATAAATAAGACATGGAGTTAGCTGACATGAGATATTGTGTTTATTCCATAGTTGGCGAGGACAAAACTAGGCTGCTATTGTCACAGGTGAAAAGTGTTTTCAAAAGTCTGCTCTGGTACTTGTTAGATAAGGGGCTGCCTTAGTCTGAATAACCTGAACAAGATTTATACACATCACTGAAATGGACTCGCGTTTACAGTATGTCCTTGCTCACCAGGGTTAACAGTGCAAGGGCGGCGTGAGAGAATCAAGCCAGGAAACCTCGAACAACCTTTGGGGAAGAGCTAGGAGGCTGCTTAGAAGAAAACAGATTTTCTGAATTGACTCTTTGACTTGTGGCAGGTAGCAAGCTCTCTCCTGCACCAAGAATAGACCCCAAGCTGCTGTTATGACCTGAGCAGGGAACTTATTTCAGCTGGGGGAACTTTCTAACTCAAAATGGTTAGAAATGTATATTTATAGAAATATACACTTATTATATTAAAATTTATATCAAAATATGTTAGATAAATATATAAAATAAGCCAGAGTTCTACTGCCATCCTCTCTAGAAAGAGTAAGATACTTTGCAAAAAAAAAATCACAGAATCAAATAACGGTCCTTCGTGTGGAGTTTTTTAAATTCACTAGTGTGCCACAATCACAACAAAAAAGAGCGTTTATGGAAAGCTGGGATTCATACCCAGTTAGTATATGTTTTTACTGCACAAGGATCCTATCTTGCATGCTCTCACTCAGGGACAATTCAGCTCATGCCTGTGCTCCTAGGGATTGAGCTATTTTCAAGTCCCTTTATGATCTATGCAGAAATTATCTCTACTTCCAACCCATCTAATGTAGTGCGTGGGCGCAATGGCTGCCTTCCAGTGAGCTGAAAAGCTCTCATGACTTGGCATACAGTCTTTCCCTGGGCCCTTCAGTAATGGCATTTCACTTAATACAATATGCCCCTAACTGAGTTTTAGTGATTTCAAATGAATTTAGTCTCCTTATCAATATCCTCTATTTGGTGGTGTGCTTGCTCTTCAGTGTGCTGTGCCAATAAACCCAGCACAAGTGCTGCCTCCTTCCCTCTCAGTTGTCTGGCCTCTCTCACATGAAAGCAAACACCAGGCAGCTGAAAAGGAGGCACTCAAAAAACCTGTTTGTATCATAAATGTAAATATCAATAAACTCCGAAGGTTGACAAGGGCATGCTCTCAATAGATTTGGCTATGTTGTTGGCTGTTTTACAAGTGAGATGCTGGAATACGAGGAAGCGCGAGTAGCTTGCTTGCTGTGCTAAAAAGACACATTAACATTTGAATCCAGAAGAATTGTTGACCTGTTTGAAACAGAACTCAGTGAGTCCCATCACAGGGCAAGGCAACACAATCCTAGAAGGAAAGAAGATAAGTCTTGCCAGGGGTGTCTGTGGATTCTGCCCGAGCTGTACATAGAAACTAGAATCAGATCGCAATTGATAAGAAGTAGTTCAGTATTTTCCAAACTGGAAGTTCTTAGGAAAACTTTTCTGCCCCGTTTTTTGTTTTGTCTTGCTTTGATTGGTTTTTTAGTATGCTTTCCTCTCTTTTTTTAAATAAATTTTTTATTTTGAGATGACTGTAGATTCACATGTAGTTGTAAGAAATAATAGAACAAGATCATGTGTACTCCACACCCAGTTTTCCCCAATGGTAACATGCAAAATTGTAGTACAATATGATAACCAGGATATCGACACTGATTTAGTCAAGATACAGATGTTTCCATCAACACAAGGATCTCTCATTTTGTCCTTTTATAGCCACACCCACTTTCCATCCCTTCCCCTCCTTAGCCCCTGGAAATCACTAATCTTTTCCATTTCTCTGATTCTATCATTTCAAGAGTGTTGTATATGTGAAATCATGGGATTGGCTTTTTTCATTCAGAATAATTCTCTGGAGATTCATCCAGGTACGTACCAATAGTTTGTTCTCCTTTATTGCTAACTAGTATTCCATAGAAGGGATGTACCACAGTTTGTTTAGCCATTCACCCGATGAAGGACATCAAGAGTGTGTCCAGTGTGGGGCTATTGCAAATAACACTGCTATAAACATTTCTGTACAGATTTATGTGTGAACATAAGTTTTCATTTCTCTGGGATAAATTTCCAGAAGTGTAACTGCTAAGTTATATGGTAGATACATGTTTAGATTTTTTAAGAAACTGAAAATTTTTCATGATGGCCGTACCATTACACATTCCCCCAGCAGTGTAAGAGTGACCCAGTTTCTCCCCATCCTCTCCAGCATTTGGTGGTGTTGCTATTTTTTATTGTACTTACTCTGATAAGTGTATAGCAATATCTCCTTGTGGTTTAATTTGCGTTTCCCTATTGGCTAATAATGTTGAACATCTTTTCATGTGTTCATTTGCCATCTGTATATTCTCCCCTTTTATTTTTCCCATTTTCTAATAGAATATTTTACTGTTGAGTTTTGAGTGTTCTTTAAATATTCTAGATATTAGTCCTTTGTCAGATAGGTGGTTTGCAAATATTTTCCCCCCATCTGTAGCTTGTCTTTTCATCCTTTTAACAGGATCTTTCACAGAATGAAAGTTTTATTTTTGATAAAGTCTGATTAATTGAGTTTTGCTTAAGTGGATAGTTATTTTGCTTATTCCTAGATCCTGAACATTTTTTGCTATGGTATTTCTAAAATTTTATAACTTTACATGAAATTCTGTGACCCATTTTTTATATAAGGTATGAGACTTAGGTTAAGGCTCATTTTTTCACAATGATTTTCTAATTGCCCCAGCACCATTTGTTGAAGAACCTATCCTGTCTCCACTGAAGACTTTTGCACCTTTGTCAAAAAATCAGTTGGCACTTCCAGGTTCTGGTATATCATGGAAGGAGCTTGGAAGTTGACACTCTGTCCTAACAAAGCTGAACAAACTGAAAATCAATAACACTTCTTAGATCAAGCAGAAAAGTGAAGTTGCAGAGCAATCTGCTGCCCCCCAAATTGCAGAGACAGACAAGTGGATATAGAGAATCACAACTTACCAGAGTAGAAACTCGTGAGCAGAAACCTCTGTGGGAACCAGTGCCAGGTTAGGAAAACCTAAACTATAATTGACAAATTGCTAGAAGCTCCTTGTGGACAACTCTGAGAGTTAAAAACTCCAGGGAGGGGCTGGGCCGGTGGCATAGTGGTTAAGTTCGTGCACTCCTCTTTGGCGGCCCAGGGCTCACAGGTTCGAATCCTGGGCGCAGACCGATGCACCGCTCATCAAGCCACACTGTGGCGGCATCCCACATACAAAATGGAGGAAGATGGGCACAAATGTTAGCTCAGGGCCAGTCTTCCTCACCAAAAAAAAAAAAAAATCCAGGGAGACCCAGTCACGGGGGCCCCCTACAAAGCTCTTGAGTTTTACCTCCAAGAGCTCTACTAGGTCCTTACAGTAAATATTGGAGGAAAATCCTCTCAAGCTTCCAACAGGGGCAGGAGAAAATGAACCATTTTGAAATATGCCAAAACTTTCTGTTCTTCTTAACAAAGCCCAACCTCAGGAGAAACTATTTGACCAGATATTGTTGGGGTTTTATTTGAGCCTACCCGGCCAGTGGGAAGGGAAATACCCAACTCCAGCCCCCTCTAGCCATCCTGTGCCATGTAAGGAGGGAAAAAAACGAAAAGCACTGATGAAGTTCACAGTCCAGGGCACAGGCTCACCACGAGACTGAGCCCTCATCATAGGACTTGAGAATGCTTCCCATCACCCACCTTACCGCAAAACTACTAAAGGCCTTATTCACCGCAGTTCCTTTACCCAGCACATCATGTCAGCCTCTCAAAAAATATCACAAGACGTACTAAAAGGCAGAAAAACGGTGTGAAGAGACTGAACAAGCATCAGAACCAGAGTCAGATGTGGCAGGAATGTCAGAATTATCAGACTAAGAATTTGCAAAAATTTTAATTAATATGCTAAGGGCTTTAATGCAAAAAGTGTACAACACACAAGAACAGATGGAGAAGGTAAACAGAGAGATGGAAATTCTCAGAAAGAATCAAAAAGAAATGCTGGAAATTTAAAAAAGCAAACCACTGTAACAGAAATGAAGAATGCCTTTGATGGGCCCATTAGCAGACTGGACATGGTCGAGGAAAGAATCTGAGCTTCAAAACACAATAATGGAAACTTTCAGATTGTGGGAAAAAATGGCAAGGGAGGAAAACCCAGCTTCCCTGTCCTTCCACAAAGATCAATGATTGAACAGCTATCCATGAACAAAAACAGCTCCAGGAGACTTCCAGAGTCCACTTAGGAAATTTTAGCAACACTATGGAAGAAGAAAATTGAGAACCACCACAGAATACATTAATACTGTAATACAGTGACATGTTAACTACTTACCTCTAGTATAAAGGTTAAAGGACAAAAGTATTAAAAATAGCTATAGCCTCAGTAATTTGTTAATGGATACACAGTATAAAAAAGATATTAATGTTATCAAAAACATAAAAGGGAGGAATAAAAGGATAGAATTTTTATATGTGATTGAAGCTGTTATCAGCATAAAATAGACTGTGTTATATGTATAAGATGTATAAAAACCTCATGGGAACCACAAAGCAAAAATCTGCAATAGATACACAAAAGATGAAGAGAAGGAAATCAAAGCATACCACTATGGAAAATCATCAATTTACAAAGAAAGGCAGCAGGAAAGGAAGATAAGAAAAATGGAATTACGAAACAGCCAGAAAACAATTATTAAGATGACAATAGTAAGTCCTTACCTATCAATAATTACTGTAAATGTCAACGGATTGAATTCTCCAATCAAAAGGCATAGAGTGGCTGGATGGATAAAAAACAAGATCCAACTATATGCTGCCTACAATAGACTCACTTTAGCTTTCAGGACACACATGGCTGAAAGTGAACAGATAGCACAAGATATTCCATGCAAGTGGAAACCAAAAGAACAGAGGTAGCTACACTTATATCTGACAAAATGGACTACAAGCCAAAAATAGTAACAAGAGATAAATATGGTCATTATATAATGATCAGCGTGTCAATTTATCAAGAAGATATAACAATCATAAATATATATGCACCCACCATTGGAGCACCTAAATATATTAAGCAAGTGCTAACAGATCTGAAGGGAGAAATAGATAATACAATAATAGTAGGAGATTTCAATACCCTACATTCAGTAATGGATAGATCATCCAGACAGAAAATCAACAAGGAAATGTTGGACTTGCGATCAAATGGAACTAATAGACTTATACAGAACATTCCATCCAATACCAACAGAATACACATTCTTCTCAAGCACACATAGAAGATTCTAAAAGATGTCAATAGTGAGGGAGGTTATGCACGTGTGGGGACGGGGAGTATATGGGAACTCTCTGTACCTTTCATTCAATTTTTCTGTGAACCTAAAACTGCTTTAGAAAATAACATTTATTAATTTAAAAAATAAAATATAATAAACCTAAAAAAATCAGTTGGATATATTTGTGTGTGTTGATTTCTTGGTTATCTATTATGGTCCATTGATCTATAGGTCTACCCTTCTGTCAATACCATAAGTCTTGATTACTCTAGCTATATAATAAGTCTTGAAATCAGGTAGAATAATTTCTTTCCTTGTATTCTTTTTCAAAATTGTTTTAGCTATTCTAGTTGTGAAACTTTCTTCTGGACTCCATGGTTTCTGATGGTAAATCCTGTCATACAATTTTTTTTTCCTTTGTAAAACGAAAAGGTAAAGTGTCATTTCTCTCTTGATACTTTCTAGATTTTTCCTTTGTCTTTGGTTGTCAGAAGTTTCATGTTTCATGTATCGTATGTTTTGATCTGAATTTGCTTGGGTTTATCCTATGTGGGGTTTACTTAGCTTTTTGAATCTGCAGGTGTATACCTTTTGCCAAACTGGTGGAATCTTCAGGCATTATTTCTTTGAGAAGTTTTTAGTCCCACTGTCTTTCTTCTCTCTCCTTCTGAGACTCTGATGACATGAATGTTAGATACTTTGTTATAGTCCTACAGGTCCCTGAGTCTCTGTTCATTTTAAAATTTCAATTTACTTTCTCTCCATTCAGATTGAGCCATTTGTATTGCACTACATTTAAGTTCAGTGATTCTTTCCTCTGTTCCTTCCACTCTGTTGTTGAATCTATCACTGAGTTTTTTTATTTCAGTTATCATATTTTTCAGTTTTAAAATTTCTGTCTGGTTCTTCTTTATATCTTTTATTTTTTGCCAAGACTTTCTGTTTCTTTGCTGTGCCTTAATTTTTTCATTGTTTCATTTGTGCTTGTAATTGCTCATTGAAGCATTTTATGATGATTGCCTTAAAATCTTTGTCAAATAATTCTAAAATCCCTATCATCATCTTTGTTTTGGCATCTATTCATTGTCTTTTTTCCTTCAGTTTGATATCTTCTAGGTTAGTGATATGATGAGCAATTTTCAGTTGAATCTTTGACATTTGGTTATTATATTCCGAGAGTCTACATTTTATCGAAATCTTCTCTTTTAGCTGACTTCCTCTGGCACTGCCCCAGCAGGGGAATTGGAGTGTCATCTCCTTATGGCCAGGTTGGATAGAAATCCAGGTTCCCCTCTCACCTTTCTTTAAAACCCAAGGTGGGCAGTACTCCTCATTACTGCTGGGTGAGGGTAGGAGTTCTGGCTCTCCACTAGGCCTCCATCGATGATACCTTTCTGGCTGAGAGGGGTTGGAGTGCCTAATTACTGCCTCCCACATGGCTTTCACTGACATACATCAAGTGGCAGGGGAGGGGACTGATTATCCCTGGATGAAAGTCATGACTTTCCTCTATGTCTGCACTGACACCTCTCCATTGGGAAAGTGAGGAGTGGTTGGAAGTCTTCGTATTTCCAAGTAGGTGTGGAATTCTAGGCCATGTGGTCTCCACTGATATCACTTTGGGAAGGGAGTTTGTTATTATCCAGTGGGGTAATATTACCCTGTGGGGATGAAAGTCTGAGCTCCCAATTTGGCTTTTGCTGGCATGGATGGGGTGGGGCCATGGTGTATTCTGTCTTCCATTTTCTCTAAGAATCTTCTTATGTTTGTTTTATATATATAGTCCAAGGTTTAGTTGTATTTAGTGGGAAGAATAGGTAAACATATGTCTACTTTGCTGAAGTTGAAGTCCCCCATCAGATGCTGCTTTAATATCGTCCCAAGGTCTAGACTTAAGCATGACTTCCCACAATTGTGAATTAAAGATTCTTTCCAAAACTGTGTGTCTCCCATTCAGGCCCTTATATGATACCTGAATCTTCCAAACATTGAGGTAAACTTTTTTCTTTTCTGTTATGCAAACCATGTGTCAGATACTTTGCAAAAGGTCAAAGCTACTTATATCTGAGGAATATTCAATTATCAGTTAGTTAGCTCTGTAGGAGAATTTGGAACAAAGGAATCACAAAATCTGAGTTTAGGTTATGGGAAGAGGACTAGAGATCTTCATGGGAAGAACTCGAATGGCAATTCCAGGGCACTTGGGATAAATGAAGGACCCTGGGCATCTGAGAGGCAGGCAATGTGCAGAGATTGGGAGGGGAATGGAGACGCGCTCTCTATCTGTTACTAATCTCAGCGGGCCCTTCATGCTACTACATTGCCTTAGACCATTTCCTCTTCTACCCTCTAGAGACTATCTCAGACCTCTCTCTCTGCAAATCTACACCAGCTCCCACCTATCTTCAACTGATAACCATATATCCAATTTCACTGAGAAATTACAGTAGTATGTCCACAAATTCTCACAGCACATCTACCTATCTACTTGTTGAATGAATAAATGATCAATATACAGAGAAGAAGACACTATAAGAATGGCAGAAACAACAAATCAAAATGATTACAGGATATACCTGGAGCTTCCACAGCCTTACCCAACTCTGCTAAACACTTTTGAACTGGAGGATCTAATCAGGGAAGAGGCCTGGCTAACAAGGTTTTTTGTTTGTTTTCTTTTTTTTGTGAGGAAGATCAGCCCTGAGCTAACATCTGCCAATCCTCCTCTTTTTGCTGAGAAAGACTGGTCCTGAGCTAACATCCGTGCCCATCTTCCTCCACTTTATGTGGGATGCCGCCACAGCATGGCTTGAAAAGCGGTGCATTGGTGTGCGCCCAAATCCGAACCCTGGCTGCCAGCAGCGGAGCGCACTCACTTAACTGCTATGCCTCAAGTATTTTTTTTCTTTAATGCAGAAATTATAGTGCTCAAGGAACCCAAATGAATATTTTAACTTGAGTTTAAAAATTTAATTAACAGCAACTTTACATATAAATGTAAACATTACACAAATAATTTCCTGGTTTCTTAACTCTCTACCTTTGGAGGTAAAGTTTGGAGTGGTCCTAGTTAACTTTGGTGTAAAGAGAAGATTACTCAGAAAACTTCACTTTATTAAGACATCCTTTGTGGAATACCTTTTCTAGTTAGTGAATGCCTTCACCACTTGCAAAACGTGCTAGAGAGAGCACACATTCAAGGGGATTTGTAGTTTCAAAAGGCAACTCTGCCCACAACAAAACTTGAAAAAGTTTTAAAGAATGAAAGCTAAAAAAGAAAAAAATAGTACCAGTAAAAAAAAATCATAGATCATTCAATCGAGGAATAATAATAACCCCGATCTTTAGAGGCCTGCATTTTCCTAGAAATTTTCAGAAAAATAAAAATAAAACAAGCTTGATTCACTGACCCATTTTCCTTAGTTTACACGTGTAAAATCCCAGAGCTTCATCAATTCTCCAGTAATTCCTCTCCCCTGTTTTAACCACCATCATGCCAGCATAATATTCACTTTTCCAAGGGTAATTCCATCTTAAAATTACTGTTTCAACTTTCAGAACTCAATACTCCTCTCAAATATTTATTTCTTTATTCCTTAAAAAACTGCAGCCTTTTCAGCGGAAAATCCATTTAAAACATTTTTTCTTTAACCAAACACACATCTGTTCTTTATTTTTTAAAAAAAGTTAAAATGAATGCCGGGTCTTATTATTTACGAGGATAATTTTCTAATCTGTCAGATTTCATCTTCGGTTTTATAGCTTTGAAATAGGGTATTTTTAATTAAAATAAAAGAGGGAGATCGGAGACTAGTGACTAGTTCTAAAAAAGCCTTGCTACTGTGTCTTAAGCGTTTACCTGCTCAAGACAAGAGAGGCTTAGACGCACTGTACCACCAGCAGGGCTATCTGTAGGAAGAAAAAGGCTTGCGTGGGGCTCCTCTTGCCTGCTGTATTTAGGTCTCATCTTCTACATCCTTTCGGCAGCATGTGAAGATGTCGACCACTTTCTCCTCCTTGACATTCTCTCCCTACCCTGTCAACATTTCATTCTCTTGGTCCTTTTCTTATTTCCCAGCTTTGTGTGGTCTGCATCTTGTTTTCACGCTTTTTTTTTTTCATTCTTTTTTCCATCCATGGAGAATCCATCCTTGCCTTCTCCATGTCTCTCTCTGTTTTAATGAGTTTAAGACATTTTTTTATTATTTGTTTTTTTTTTCCCCCAAAGCCCCAGTAGATAGTTGTACGTCATAGCTGCACATCCTTCTAGTTGCTGTATGTGGGACGCGGCCTCAGCGGGGCCAGAGAAGCGGTGCGTCGGTGCGCGCCCTGATCCGAACCAGGGCCGCCAGTAGCGGAGCGCACGCACTTAACCGCTAAGCCATGGGGCCGGCCCTATTATTTGTTTTGAATAGTTAATGCATTCTCATTGTTCAAAGATCAAGACAATATCGCAGGGTATATGCTAACGTACTCACTTCATCCTTATTTTCCCAATTTTTTCTTGCCACCGTATATGACCACCTTTAGTCTTTCTTTTTTTACATGCAAGTAAATAAAATATACACTCTACTTTTCCAACTGTTTTTACATGAAAGGTGGCACACTTTATACACCATTCTGCACGACGTATTTTTTACTTAACTCTATATTCTGGTCATCTTTGCATATTACTACAGCTTTTCAGTAGCTATCTAACATTTTATTTTGTTGATATATCCTAGTTTCTCAAACCATTCCCCTTCTGATGCACACTTGGTTTGTTTCCAATCTATTGTTATTACAAACATCACTATAATTTATAGCATATGTCATTTTGGACATGTAGGGGTGAGCTTATAATAGAAGTTCTAGGCAGTGGAATGGTTAGGACAATGGCTCTCTTTATTCTTCTCCTTCTACAAGCCCTACCTTACCGCTCTTACTAAAGCTACAGGCTTCAACTTATCTCTGTTTTTTAGATTCATCCCTTATTTATACCTTGTACCCTAGAATCTGCCCAAGCTTCTCTCTCAAATTGTCAACTACTTTTCTAGACATTGTTACTTCAATATTCCATCGGCACTTCAAATTTGTCATTTATCAAATTGAATTCATCCTTTTCCTTTATTATTCTCAAAGCTTCTTCTGTTGTTGTTTTACATATGGAGGATTTCTTAAATTTTTAAAAGCCTTTTCTTTTATTCCCACCTATTCCTTGCCTTTCCATAAACACAAACTTTGGTTGCTTGGATAAACTCTCCATTTTCTCTCCAAACCTTTCTTCATTTTGTTTCCATTCTATTCTGGTACAGCATGAAAACTGGGAGGTGGGTCATTTCCTAGACTCTTCATACTCCACCTTTGTTTTATATCAGGCCTGAGCTACACAGTAATGGAATAAATCAGGCTGCTGCTTCGAAAGGCAGTAGAAACTAAAATGTGATGACTTCACATTTAGTAAATTGGATGTCTCTCTGTTACAAGGAGTTTAAAAATGAATATCCGTAAAAAACAAATTTCTCACCCATAGACGTTACTCAATTAAATGACCAATACTAAATTAAACTTTCTGCCTTTTCAGTTTATTTTGGCTCTTGTGTCATCCATTAACTTGTGAACATATCTAATTAATTTTTGGTCATACATTTAGTGGTCAACACATTATTTCATTGCTATAAAATGCTATGAAATAAATAATTGGTATGGAATTCACTGGATGATTCAAACTATAGAGCTGCCAGGTACATTTAGTTTTCATTGGAAATGTTAAACTTTTAAGGAAATCGTTAGTTCTGGCCACATATCGGGTTTTGTCTATTTTATTCTATTCTTATTTTGTTCCAAATAACCAAGCTTGACTTTTTAAAAAATTCTATTAACTTTTGACAAAAATAGCTTAGTATTTAGGTAGGCAGAACCTTTGTCCAGCATCAGAAGATATCTAAGGCTTACTAGAGAAAGACATCACCAGAATGATCTTGCCTAATTTTATCTGCTTGGGACATTTTCCCCACATTTGTCATTTTGTAGAAGTCCCATCTGTCACAGTTTTTCTTCATCACTTGTTCTTTGCAGAGTTAATTTAAAAATTATGAAATATCTAGAGGTAAAACTAAAATATAGATATCCAATACTGTATACAGCATAGGTTATTCCTGAAAAAACCTTTCTGATATACTGATCTCTAGAAGAGAACATGAAAATAACATTCATTGATCAAAGAGGATAGATAACTAAAGAGATTTTGACAATGTTCACGTATACTCTAGTCAGTTTGTAGCTATCTAAGAAGCACCAGCCAACTAGATTTGAATTTTGAGAACAGAGAGCAACTGTGGTGAAAGAGGCCTTTTTTTCTCTAATGTAATGGATATTGGCTTGTGATTCTAAAATGGACAATTCTGATTGTAATAAGACCCCCACAAGGAACAAGTATGTCAGCAATATATTTAACAACTTCCTGTTTATTATTGGCTATCAGAGGAACTAATTCATTGTCAGTAATTATGAATTGAAAATCATGTGTTTACAGCAATTTTGACCATATAGTGGTACAGTAATTAGAAGAGATCTGGAAATTCATCTGCATGTGGAGAAGTGGAGTATTTATCCATCTTAAAAATACTTAAGTTCAATCTCTTTCACTTTAAAAAATAAACAAAACCCAAGTTCTTCTGTTTGGTAAAATTAATTACGTTAACAGGGCACACACATGATGAATAGACAAACACACCCTGATTTATGTGGCGTCATTTTTTAAGTTGACCAGTTTTCAATTTAAAAACATAGTTCAAGTTATATCTTATATAAAAGGACTGATATCTGTACTACAGCAGTGTGAACAACCACAAGATTGTATGTTAGGTGCTCGATAAAATTATTATTCTAAATCAGTTCTTATATTGGCCAGTTACATTGAAGGAACAGCACCACCACAGTTTTAAAATGACAGTACTATGGCAAACTGGTCATGTGCTTGAGTTACTACTGTAAGCAATGGGTTTAGAGTGTTATGAAAACATATGCTTTCTTAAGTGTTGTGAATTATATGGAATAATTCCAAACATCTCTTTTACTAATGAATCAAAATGGAGCTTACTTACCACTTTCTCTACAGTCAGCATGAGGAAAAAGTATATAGAAATACAGATTCAGGATACACACTGCACCATTCTTGGGGATAATGATGTGTTAGGCAGTGTTCAGTTTAGTGGAGATAGAACCTCAATTTGGCAGTTCAAGAATATTTCTAATTTGGTAGGGGGCCTAAAAACATGGTTTGGAAGAATTTAGAGCCACGCTAGACACAGAATGCTATTTAAATTGAATTTGTAATCCATTTAGGGTGGGTGAAATTAAACTAAATTGTACAAATTCCACAGGACTTGATCTTTTGAACAACATCCTATTTTTTTTTTTTTTTTTGTATCTTCCTTTCTTCTCTCCCTCTTAAATCTTGGAGGACATGAAGCAGAATAAAAATTTTATTTTCTAACAGGAACTAATTCTTTCTTGTTTCCATCAGAAGAGCTGCAAAAAAAGTATATGATTGAAAAGTATGTGCTAATTGTAGAAAATTTGGAAAATAATAGAAAATAGAAATAACATAATACAAATTGTCTATAAATGTATGACCCAGATAAAACAAATATAAACATTTGTACATACCTGAAAATACACATAAGCAAACACACACACTCGTACACACAACAGATTTTACAAAAATCAGATCAAACAATATTTAACTTTTCTACAGTTATATACAGCATATAGTTTTTCCCATAATATGATGGGAACTCATTGCTTTCTAATATTTATATTTATTGTATCTGTTTGGTGGAAATACTATATAATGCTGTGCTACTGTGTACGTCTCAGCAACTCCACACTTGAAGCTTGACATCAGACGGGTGGGATCATTTCACCACAGCAATGCAACAAACACTACAAACCAGGGCCAGGATTATTGTTTTGTTGCTTTTCAAGACTTAAATGAAGCAATGGAAAAAATATTAATAATTCAGGTTTACTTTAAAAATATATCATGTCTGTAGTGCTTATAATATGAATAATGCTAAACATTGAGGAAGTAATTATTCCACTATTCCAAAAATCAATTATCCTCTGTGACAAAGAAGTTGCTCATCTTATTGAAGAAGGAGTGACATTCTGACTTTTGTCTTTTTTCCTTTTTTTTCCTTTTGTCTTATTCATTAACATTAAATTTAAATATCAACCAATATTCATGTGAGAACTACATCCAGAGAACCCGTTGTTAAATATTTACAAGCACACTATTGCCCACCTTCCACAGTCCACACCCTCACCATCACTGAGTATTAGTAATTCTAAAAATCATTCACTCCTTGGCAAATTAAAAGTAGCATGTCAATGCTGAGCAATTTCTCGTATGTTTATTGGATATTTAAATTTCTTTTGTGTGTTCAAATTATTTACTTCTTTTATTGATCCATATTTCTATTGGGGTTATAATGCTTATTTTATTAATTTGTAAGTACTTTTTTAATAGCATAGTAACCCTTTCTTAATATTTGGTGAAAATAAATTTCTACCAGTTTACTCTGTTACTTAACATTTATGTATTTTTTGATACAAAGTTTCTGCCTTTTCAAATGTGTAGAAAACATTATCCTACTCCACAAGTAGTTAAATATTTATCTATCTTCTTTTCTTATGTTATGTGCTAATCATTTTTATGTTTAATTTCTCAGTACATCTAGGATTTAATTTAATATACATTTTTCCCCTAATATCCATTTTTTCTAGTCCCTTTTATTGAATAAGCAATTCTTTCCTTGTTATTCTGTGATATTTCCCCTTTCATTCACCAAATTCTTATTTTGACTGTGGTCTGTTTTAGAGTTTTTTATTAGGTCCCATGGATACATCTGCTAATTTTGGCACAAATGAAAATGTTACCTTAAAATCTGCTAGGGCAACTCTCAGGTCTCTCTCTTCCATTACATTCTTAGTGATTCCTTCTTGTTTCTTTTTCAAATTGTAATGTACAATATTTTTTATTAGTTTACAAACAAGTCCCAATACCCTTTGGGACTTGAATGAATTATTCTTTAAATATATTAAATTGGCATGTTTTCAATATCCAGATTATTCAGCTAGGGTACTGATGAACAAATCTCTTTTCATTTGTTAGGTTGTCCCCCTTTGACAACAATCACCACCACGGTTATTTACTGAGTGTTTACTCTATTGCAGCCACTAAGAGCAGCAATGAGAAAACAGTACCCTGTTCTCATCAGTCTTCCCTTCTTCCATGGGGGACAGAGATTATAATGATTTTTAAAATCATATAATATTTACAATGTTGTAAACCAATGTTACTGCAATAAACAAAAAAAATAAATAAATAAAATCATATAATATATTAGGTGCTGCAAACAAAAACAAGGTAAGGGGCTAAAAAGTGATTGTGGGGAAAGGAATTTTATTTAAGTACTATTTTTGGATACACAAGCATACATACATATAAATATATACACGCATATAAACATATTTGTCTTTGTGGAAAACATTTCCTATCATCTCTTTCAATTGGTCGTTGGTATTAAGGGGGGAATCTTCTCAGGCCAACTGCATTAAAAAAAAGTGAAATCATTATGGGTTAACTCCAAGAAAAATTTTAAAATCAGACAAATTTCACAAATGTTATTTTCTCAAACTTTCAAGACACCTCTATCAAGTGATCAGGAATTAAGCTAACAACCAGAGAAAAATTTATCTTTTATCTGGCCATTTTCTTATATAATAAATTTTCATTTGATTATTGGTTTTTCTATATCATAAGGATGACATCTATGAATAACAGAAACCTAACTTTGTGTTCCACCACTGATTACACCTCTAAATCCTGTTTCTAATCCTTTTGCATTGCCCATAATGTTCAGAAAAGCATAGATAATAACAGCAGCAGTGGTCAAGGATTTTTTTTCCACCAACTAAACTTTTTGATTATCTTATTTGATATTTACTCATAAGTGTTATGTCTGCTGTCAGTTTCAGATAGAGATTCTTATTTGTGTTAAAGGCATATACCCTCTGTTCTGCTGTAATACCACAGTTGCCTTCCAAAGAAGCACTATGATTTTATAGATTCAGTCATTAAAACAATTATTTCAATAGAAAATCAATAGTTATTGGCTAAACAATTTTCATATTTAAATTAATGTTTTCTGCCCTGAGGATTATTAATAATAGTTATATGATTATAAATATATACTTATAAACCATAAATAAGCATCACTGAAAAAATCCTGACTTTGATTACATCTGTCCTTTGTTCTAGTAAAATTGCTTTATTTTCCTATTGCTTCATTAATGTATTTCTTATATATTTCCATTGCCTTTGTCATCTTTACCCCACACTGTTTCAGGAACAAAGTCTGTAGCCACTAAAAATTAGCTATTGGGAGTAGAGACCTCGTCTCTTGTCTTCCTCTCTCCCTGCCTCCCTCCTTTCTTTCCTTTCTTCCTTCTTTACTTCCTCCCTTCTTTCCTTCCTTTCTTTCTTTCCCTTCTCCTCCCTCCTTGCCTTCCTTCCTTCTTATCGAGTACTGTTTTTCTCTGGTTGCTAGCTTAATTCCTGATCATATGACAGTGATATCTTGAAAGTTTGAGAAAATAACACTTGTAAAATTTGTCTGATTTTAAAATATTTCTTGGCGTTAACTCATAATGATTTCACATTTTTTCTATGCAATTGGCCTTTTTTCTACTTTTTATTTAGCTTAGTTTTCCATAAAATCTTCTGAGAGGTAGTGCAGTATGGTGGTTAGGAGTAGGAACTCTGGAGCCAGATTTCTCTTCTAATCCCAGGTCTGCCACCTACCAGCTGTTAAATTTCTGGTAAATTATTTAACATCTCAATGTCTCAGTTTTCTTATGTTTGAACTACCCCACTTATCATATAGTTTTGTCTGAGAATTAAACAGTTTAATAGATTTAAAAGTCTTAGAACACTGTCTGACACGAGATAAGCACTCAAAATATGTTAGCTATTATTAACTATTTCTAAAATCTCCATATTTATTGCAGATCATTATGCACAGTATTTTCATACTTAAAAGAGCCTTTATTTAGAAACATCCCTTTTATCATATATATAATTTTTATTCTCACTTTTACAACCAATTTTTCAGAAGTTAAATATCATGTGTTACGTGTGCTGATTTCGTGTCTCACCCACTCTAAAAAGAATAACCTCCTCATCTTACTAATAACTTAGAAATTTACAGCATAGAAATTAGATAATTTGTTGATTTTTGCAATGGTTATTTTGCCTTCCTCTGGCTTTCACTAAGTTTATGTATGAATCAGAAAATATTATAGATTATATTTTTAAAATTTTAATGCAATGGCTATATCTTTGTTATTTTTGAAATTATGTTCAATTATACTACTGATTCCAAGTTTACCTTAGTTATTTAGGATGTTTTGTGTATTAGAAGGAGGGAGGAGATTTCACTGAGCCCTCATGGTAGATAACTTTCTGTTATTTCTAGCTGGTTGTCTTGAGGCCCAAGACTGTGTGCCTCATTATTTTAACATTTTGGCAATCATTGAGATTTTCTATCTGACTTAGTATACTTTTAAAGTGTTTTATACATGCAACAAAAGAAAATATATTCTTTTTTTGGTGGTTGCAATCCAAATTTCAAGTAATCTTACTAATTACATAATCCAAATCACATATTTCATTGTATTTTTTGTGTGTGCTTACTTGAATCATCAGAGGCTGACAGAGATGTATTAACCTCTCCCACAAATATTGAGCTTCTGTCATTTTGTCTTTGAATTTCTGATAAGTTTGCACTCTACATTTCTAACTTACATTATTGGGTCCTACAGAGCTATGACCATTACTTATTCACTGTGGATTATGTTCAGTGGTGTGCTGATAAATGTTTAACCAGCAGGTCTCTAGGGGTGGGAAGGAGAGGGAAGGGGAGAAGAGGTCTTATTTGAAACATTTGCCAAATTCTAAAGGTTAAATACTATCACCACTCAACACAAAATGATGATAATTGTCCTAATTTCCTCTAGAATTCTATATTTCTGATATTAATATTGCCATTTTAAATTACTAGTTTGCCTGATAAATCTTTACCCAATATTCTTTTTATACTTCCTAATTACTGTAATGTACTTTTAGGAGTAGATAGTATATACATAGCTTTTTTTAGTGTCAACCAGAGATATTTTGAGTTTTATCCATTTACATTTATTATGATAATTATTATGTTTGATACACTTTCTGTAATTTTTAATATTTCTTAATTTAATAAATATTTTTTCTTATTTTATAGAGATGAGAGTCTTGTTTATTTTATTATGAGACCTATATTTTGATTGCTTTTGATCTTTTTCAACAATATTATTTCAGTTTTAGCTTGACTTCTGTTCAACGCAATGTTAATTTTTAACTAACATTAAATTATATTTTCTATGTAGAAAATTCAATAATGAGATCATCTTGCAATTTATTTCCAAACTATTTAACTAATATTTTAATTATATCTATTATATCTTATAAAGACTATGCAGTTGGATTTTTAAACTCAATCTAAGCCTATGTCTTGTCTTAGGTAAATTCAACCCATTCATTCCATATTTATTGTGATTGTTACTTTTGTTTATTTATTTTATTGGTTGCATTTACTGATTATTTCTAATTTCATTCCATTGTTTCTTTTTTATTTTCTATTTTATTTCTTCTAGTAGTTTGGAAATTGTATTTTCTATTTTTATTCCAATAGTTATTTTCCCTAAAATTATAAACAATTATATTCTCTATTCAACTAAAAGTTAATCAATATCAACTTCTGATCCTTGACTTAAGAGATTAATAAAGTCTAAACTTAACTTTCCATAATAAACAAAAGACTAGACAAAATGTATGAAGTAACTGTTTTCAGATATTGATTAATAAGCAGAGTAGGACTGTGATCCCAGTGAGAAGATAAACAAATGTGTTTAGCCCTAAGATTGCTCCAGCTTTCTGCTTGAAGCCAGTTCCCAGACTTGGGCACAGGGAAGGAGATCCCCAACAGCGCCCAGAGGTTTCATTGAGTTGAGGTGACAGATTGGTATTCAGGAAGATAGAGTTAGCTAGAATTGAAGAGGAAAAGTACTGGAAAGAAGGGAACTATGCAGAAAAGGGCGTTCTCAAAATGGCTTGGAGTCCCTTCAAGTCCTTGACTGAAAACTAATCTGTACACACATACTATGAAATTCCATGAGGCCGGGCAAAAAAGGGGAAACATACACTTTATACATAATCCAGCAGTTGCACTCATAGATTCATACACCTCCTCCGAAAATATGTTTTCACACCTTTACATAGAAGCTTTATGTGTTAATAGCCCTAAACAAGAATCGACTCAAATGTCTATCATCAGGGGAATGGATAAACCAATTGTGGTAAAGTCATGCACCACATAACCATATTTCAGTCAACGATGGACCGCATACACAACAGTGGTCCCATTAAGATTAGTACTATATAGCCTAGGTGTGTAGTAGGTTTACCATCTAAGTTTGTGTAAGTGTACTCTGTGATGTTTGCACATTGCACAAAGAGGAAATCACCTAATGATGCATTTCTCAGAATGTAACCCTGTCCTTAGGCAACGCATGACTATCTATCTGTGCAATGGAATACTATTCAGAAATAAATAGGAACACATTACTGATAGATGCAATAACACGAATGAATTTCGAAAACGTATATTTAGCAAAAGAAGCCAGACACAAAAGAGTACACGCTACATGATTCCATTTATATGGAACTGTAGAAAAGACATCTAATTTCTAATGGCAGAATGTAGATCAATGGTTGACTGAGGCTAGATGTGTGAGATTGACTTGGAAGGGGCAAAAGGAACATATTTTGGTAAAAGAAACATTCTTTATCTTGATTGTGGTAGTGGTTACACAGGTGTTTACATTGTCAATTCTCAAAACATATACTCCTAAAATGGGCACACTTTACTGTATTCATACCTCAATTAAGTTGACTAAGAAAAGTTGATTAGTCTCCCTCTCTTTTAAGTTTTAGACAAATTTCATTGCACTTTTCTATACTTTCTTCCTCAGCTAAGACAGTACTATTTGGTAAGCCCCTCCCCCCTTTTAACTTTCTTCTTCCCCCAGATCTATGAAAATTATTTATTTATTTATTTATGTTTGTTTGTTTATTGCATTAACATTGCTTTATAACATTGTATAAATTTCAGATGTACATCATTATACTTCTATTTCTGGATGGATCACAGCATGTTCTCATGTTTACCACCCAAATACTAATTACAATCCATCACCACACACATATGCCTAATTATCCCTTTTGCCCTCCTCCCTCCCCCCTTCCCCTCTGGTAACCACCAATCCAATCTCTGTCTATATGTGTTTGTTTGTTGTTGTTATTATCTACTGCTTAATGAGGGAGATTGTACAGTATTCGACCTTCTCCCTCCGACTTATTTCACTTTGCATAATACCCTCAATGTCCATCCATGTTGTCACAAATGGCTGGATTTCATCATTTCTTATGGCTGAGTAGTATTCATTGTGTATATATACCACACCTTCTTTATCCATCCGTCCCTTGCTAAGCACTTAGGTTACTTCCAAGTCTTGGCTATTGTGAATAACGCTGCAATGAACACAGGGGTGCATGTATCTTTACGCATTGTTGTTTTCACGTTCTTTGGATAAATACCCAGCAGTGGTATAGCTAAATCGTATGGTAGTTCTATCCTTAATTTTTTGAGGAATCTCCATACTGTTTTCCATAGTGGCTGCACCAGTTTGCACTCCCACCAGCAGTGTATGAGATTTCCCTTCTCTCCACATCCTCTCCAACACTTGTTGTTTCCTGTCCTGTTAATTATAGCTATTCTGTCGGGCGTGAGGTGATATCTCATTGTAGTTTTGATTTGCATTTCCCTGATAATGTATGAAAATTATTTAGAAATTCTTTCCTAGAAAGTAATTAAACTGATTTCATGTTATGCCTTTCCTTATTTAAAATTAACACATTTAACAACTGTGACATCAAATATTATTTAGAATTAACTATAACATGCATTGATTTATCTGGTTATTATTGTTCCTTGTAGTCTGAATCTACATTGCTATTTCAGTTTTGAGTAGCATTAGTTCAACTTTTCAGAATTATTATTATTTTTTAGTTTAGTAACTCTGTTTTTAATTTCTAAGCACTTGTATTATTTTTTTGTTTTGCCTTTTTTGTTTTAGTATTTTTCTTAGTGTATATTTGCTTTCTGTTTGTGATAAATCATTGAATCTTTCTGAGGATACAATTTTAACTCTTCTATAATTGTCTTTTATTTCCTACATTTACATTAGTTTTCTTAGCCTATTTTTTCCTCTCATGATTCAGCCTTATGACTCTTAATTCTAGTGTTTCTTATTTTTGTTTTTATTTATTTATTTTTTCCCAAAGTACAGTAGTTCTTGCTTGTCTGTTTTGTTGATGTTTGTAAATAAGGACCTAAAGTGATCCTTGGGCAAAAGTGATCACTATGGGCAATTACAGTGGCTTCTTCAACAAAACTAAATATTTACTTTCTCAGATTGGATAACACAAAATTTCATTAAAAGCTCCCAAGACATGACACATATGTGGGGAAGGATGCCTCTGGATGCTTGCCTTGTGGCTTTCGGATTTCTTTGTTCAGGAAGCAGAAGCAAGTTACCAGAAAGGATCTTCTCTTTGTTTCAAGAGCCGGTCTTGGGCTTTACCTTAGGTTAAAGGCTGGATTCCTTGAGAAAGGGCTAAATGTTGTTGTTTAAAATGAAAAATGTGCATATTCACTAAAACAAATATTATACTTGTAAAAGCATATCTTCCAAAAATGCTAAAACAGGTGTGCACAGATGTATGTTCAGTAATGTTTACTGTACTATTATTTTAAAGGTGAATATTTGGGGACAATCTAGAATTTATCATAGCAAAATGGTTAAATTATCAACATTATTATATATATACATGCATGTATATATATGTATATTATATATTTTTTAAATTTAAGTATATCTGGTGAAGAATAGAGTTCATTGTAGCTTTTTGAGTGCAAAAAACAAATTGCAAAATGGTATCTTAATATAAGACACAATTTTGTAAAACAATAAACAAAATAATTATCTACTTTATATGTAATATATAGGTATTACATAGAGATATTGATATAATTATAGATACACATGCTCTCTATTTACATGTATGTGTTTTTGTGTGTGTGTATATATATCTATGCGTATTCTTCTATTCTGGCTAAATCTTTACAGTTCTGGAAAATATAAACCAAAAGATTTTTTGTGATTACATCTCTTAGGTGACAGAGTATACAAGTGGGGAATCTGCAGCTTTAGGTATATAAATGTCGCTATTGTTTGATGCATTTTTTCTCAATGGGAATGTATTTTGGTAATTAAATAAATGATTTTAAAAGATTAAAGCAGTGTTTTAAAACTCTACCAATAATTTGAGGAAATTAGTACAATTTTACTTTTAATTCCTTCTTAGAATTTGTTTTTTAGAATTGTAGATGTAGATTAAGGTCAGTCAATTATATTTTATCTTTCCAAAATATTTCTGACTTCTGCATTGTATTTTGTATTTGGTTATAGTAACACAAATTACTTTTTAACACATGTTGGTTGCAATACTGTTTTCAATGGTCGGAATCATAACATTTAAAAAATATTATCCAGTATCTTATTTCCCTTTTTTGACCTTGTAATCTTGATTTATCTCTCAATATTCTGGAATAGGTTTCCAATAAGTCTTGAAATAATTTTTTTCAAGAAGGAAAATGGATACTAAATTCATGCTCCCAACATAGCTGAGAATGACTTTTTTAATTCGCATACCAATACAAACTTGAAATGTTATTCACATTTTAATCATAAATGTTTCTCCAAAGATTTCTGCAGACTATTATCGCATGGTCTCATGTTATTCACTGATGTGAAGACGTCTCAGCCCAGACTTAATTTTGTTTACCTGTAGGTAACCTGTTTTTTTCTGTTTAGATATTTGCAGGTGTTTTTAAGTTCTAATTCAAACTTTAGCTATAATGTTTCTCCTTTTTAAATCTTGGTTATTGCTTCTATTGTATTTTTTTCCTAGTCTCTCTCTCAAAATTACCAGTTTTCCACATTTGTGTCATCTTTTTTTCATCAACTTCTCTCATAATTTTTCATTTCTTTATTAGTCTGGGAGAACTTTTAAAGTTTGCCCTCTACACCTCTACATACTAATTCAATTTGTTCTTTATTTTACACAGTCCAGACTTGGATTTTACTCTTGTTAATTTTAGTTTACTTATTATCTTTTCTTACGTTACCCATCTCATGTTGTAACTAACCTGTTTTCTTTACAACTCAGCATGATTTTTATATACCCTTTGTTCTCCTGCTTGACATGAATCACATATTTTTGCATACTATTTGAGAGCCAAATAATATTCTAACATTTTCTACTGATTCTGAATTGAAAGTAATATAGGCAGCAGTTGATATGTATGGGTCCTTTCGGCACCACTTATACTTAGTATTACTAAGTATATATACAATGTATCACTAAGATTCTATTCTCAATTCAGTTCTGTAGAATAGATTTTAAGCACATCTATTCTGGATTGAGTTAAGATTATCTCCTGCATTCATTGCGTGATTCACTGACACTGAACCAGTTAAATTCAAACAATCTACAATTATCAGCATGTCCCACCAACAGCCATCCTCCTGTCACTGCTGCAATCCACAGCATTAAATTTATTGTGGTTATATCTCAAAGATGAAGTGGATTTCTGTTGGCATCTCCATATTTCCCAATCTTTTGTTTGCCTGGGATTTCAATGTCTGAATTGTAGGAGAAATTTAAAGACGAAAGAAGATAAACGGTAATTTAAGTATGGTAAAATAAAATACTCATTGTTTTAGTAAGCTTGGGCTGCTATAACAAATACCCTAGACTGGGTGGATTAAACAACAAACCTTTATTTCTCACAGTTCTGGGGACTGGAAACCCAGGATTAGGGTGCCAGCATGACTGGGTTCTGGTAAGAGTCCTCTTCCTGGCTTATAGATGGCTGCCTTCTTACTGTCTTCACATGGCCGAGAGAGATTTTTCTCTCTCATGTCTCTTTCTGTAAGGTCACTCAGTAATGCCATTTATGATAGCCCCACCTTCATGACCTAATTACCTCCCAAGGCCCCATCTCCTAATACCATCACATTGGGGGTTAAGGTTTCATCATATGAATTTGGAGGGAACACAAACATTTAGTCCATAACACCCATGCAGCAAAGTTTTCTCAGGGCAGGGATGGTAGGCATCTCTGCTTCAAAGACAGGCAATGGTGGAGAGAGAAATTATTTCCCTTCTTTCTTTCAGGCCGATAGGATCTCTTGTTTTAGCAACATATGCATAACTGCTAATTGTGCTATTTCATTCAACTATATAAATTTTGTAGATAGAGTGATATTTTTCCAACTTTTGGCAGTAGCTTCATTTCACTTATTGAAGTTTTTGTGAAATTTTCATCTTTTTGTGGACCTTTATGGATACTTTACTGGGATTTAAGGAGAGGCTGCATTAGGAGCATCTAGTCAGACACTACTCTTTTCCCATATTAATTATTCTGAGCAATTTTTCAAGGAATATTTTCAGGGCAAAGTGATTTGAAAAGAATGAAATCAATAAAAGTCTTTTTCCTTCTCTGTCCAAAATGACATAACCAAGTAATTTTCATGAGCTCTATCTCATACCAGCAAAAATCTAACAGACAAGACTTTGAAAATGTAGCCTTCAAAGTATGAAATTAAATTGTTAAAGTTTCCCAGTCTTTTTCCCAACCTTTAAGAATATACTTAAATTAAACTACCTACTTTTAATATATTGAGAATTGAAGAAAAATCTGTCAATGTATGTGTACTATACAGTATATTTTAAAATTAAGTATATGACTACATTTATATGTAAGAATTCTAAATAAAATTCAAGTCTAGGAGAATGCTGTTTTCAGATTCTTTGCTTCAAAATTCTATTATATTTACAAACTATTACTATTTTGAATGCCCCAAGTAAATAATTTAAATACTCCAAGGAAGGAATTACTAAAAGAAAAGATTTAACTACATATGAATTTAAATAAACAACTACACTCTTTTATAAATGGGCTTTGTATTTCATATAAATGACCAGTATTCCAGTGCGACAGACAATGCAGAATTTTGGATAGCAACTGTGAATGAAAAACCATACTTATTTATGGTATGCCTGGACACAGTAAGCTAAGTACTTTGGTCTCCCACTTCCTGGTTTCATTCCTCTTGGATTATTCAACATCTTTAACTTTTATTTCCTTAACGGTAAATTGGTAACAATAATAATAATATGTTAGGTTATAGTGATAAATAAATGAGATAATGTGAGTGATCTATAAATGGAAAATCCCCATTCAAATATACTCTAAAATACTAGCTGTGTAGTAACAGTTGGCATGTTATTAGTAGCTGTATTGGCAATGTCGTTTTCAACTATGAAGGACAATCTATATAGAAATAATTGTACATATATTTATCATGGGCCATTGCAACTGTTGATAGTTCTTAAACTGCTCAAATGGTACTTAATGCTCAGTTAGTAAACCAAGTAAACTCAGTTTCTGACTTAAATGGACTGTGAATGAAGGTATAAAGGATGGTTTCATTTACACATTTAAATAATTGCAGGACTTCAGTTGGATGAGAAATACTTTGGCCTCATTAATAAGGACTGGTTCAGATTACATTATGAGAGAATTCCTGAAGCACTAGTTTAATTTCATTTTTTTCCCAAGCACACATTACCATGGTCTGCTAGAGAAGAATGAGGCTCCAGAAAGCTTAAAAAAGAAGGCTAAGACATAGATAGGAAAGAAGAGAATTCAGGTGACTTGGGTAGCTCCCTGCCTCTGAAATCCTCTAATTTTTGAATCTGTGAGCAGGTAACCATCTATAGCCTAGGTCCTGCTGCAGACTGTGAAAACGGTACCTGTTGTCATCAGGGCTAATTGGGTGCCCTGGGCCAGTCCATCAGAGGCTGAGCTTTGGATCAGGCTGGCTGCTAGTTCTGCTGCGGACAGGGCCCCACATCAGGTCTTGATCTTCATCTTCGTCTTTTGCCCATGGTAACTGCCTGTCACCCCACCTCCATTCCAAATGCCTGCTTAACCCCCTTCCAGCTCACTGCTGCATCTGCCAGCATGCCCTTCTAGTGCCATAGGCTCCTGGGTCACGGTCATCTGCAGTTATGAAAGGGTGATATTAAATCAACAGACTGTTTTGGGAAAAGAGTTATTCTAGCTCATCAAGTCTTTTTGTGTAAACATGAGAGACATGGAAATATTTCTGTGTGTGTATCTGTGCCAATAGCAATCTAAAACAACTACTTACAACATGACAAACATGCTGTTTTGATAGCACCTAGTCCATCTACTTATCACTGAGATGGCTGATTGGATTTTTTCTAATTCTAAAGATTATTTTAGGTGTTGTGAAGCCTCAGCAACAGGTATTCTGTGTGTAGGCAAACATTTGTGTGTGTTTGTGTGTGTACTTATATTCATTTATGTATATTGATGTGTTCATTTTTAGTTGTATAATGGCAAGAACATAGAAATGACAATCAGCCTCCTCTGAATATAAATATTGGCTCTGCCACTATCTAACAGTGTTACTTTGGGCCCTTTGGAGATTCAATTTTCTCATCTTTAAAATGAACATAATATTATCTACCTCTAAGGATAGTTGTGACGATTAAGGGAGACCATGTAAGGCCCCTGGCACAGTGGCTACCTCACAGATGATGTTGAATACATGCAAATTGTAATCCTTTTCATGACAAATAAAAAGTGACCAGTGCACAGACGGGGCCTGAGGGAGGTTAATGTAAGAGGACTCATTTCTTATGACAAAGAAGGGTACTTACAGTATTAATCAGACATATCGAATTTACTCCCTGAAGATACATGGGGAAAAAAAGTATGGGGAATTTACTAAAGAAACCTATAATCAGTACTATCATCTCTCAAAATATCATCAGAAAGAGAAAAGTTGTGGTGTTAATAAAGAATGGGGCATGGGCGGGGGTGGTTGAGAGAGTTAATGATTTCTAGGGAAAGGCAAAACTGTTCTGATTATTTAAGCTGGGAAATGTTTGGGATATTTTTATGAGTAACAAATGTGGCATTTTCTTGGAAAAGAAACCTCTTCTCTGGCTTATATTTGTGTGATATACCTAGAAGAACAAACTTTAGTTGCCCAGAATAAAAACTAATAATCTCTTGTGTTCTTTGGTTAGAATACTTGAAACAACTTTTTCTGTACTGCCGGACTCAGAGCTCTGCTATTGTGCGCTACTCGGGAAAAGGCCATGGGGCCAAGTCTCCCTGCTCTGCTCTTTTTCAATAAAAATAAACACAGGTCTGTGACTTGAGGCCCTGAACACGTCCAACCAGAATTTGTTTCACATCAGCTGCCAAAAAAGTTCTCCTTGACTTGAAGTCAGCTGGTGAGGAGATCATGTCCAAACACCCAGTCCATGAGAAAAGCAGAGGCCATAAAGGGTTTTTCTCATGAAAATGCCAGCCAAATAACTAAAGATGAGGACATTCAGATGTTGTCCCAGTGGAGGGAGCCAGGGCCCTCAGCAGCTCTCCGCACTGAGAGGCTCAAAGCAACGCTGGCCAGAACTGGAATATCAAGTATTGCCAGGCTCTGTTTATAAAAACCTGCCTTCAGAACATGTTCATGCAAAGTGTGTTGCGCTGGGTAATCCTCACAGCAACTCAGAGGGGGCGAGAGATTGAGCCTTTAATATTTTACAAATAGAAAGGCTGAGACACAGTGGAGACAAATGATGTACCTAAGGTCACATAAAAGCAGTGCAAAGCCAGTTTACTCTGAAAATGTGTTCTAGGTTTCCATAATTAATTACTCTGAGTGAGAACAGTAAATATCTGATTTAAAAAAGTGGGGGGGAGGAGACACAAAAGATAAAGTTCTTCCCATATCTCACAAAGTATATGAAAGAACAAATTAATGCTGATGGAAACTTTATTAATATTCATTAACTATTTCTAGAGTCCTTGTCATATTTAAGGAATTGGTCTCAGTATGCAATAACAAACCTTGCTCTCAGAAGGCATACAGTTTAGTCAGAGGAAATAAGACATTTCCAATATAGTTGAAAAATCTAGGAAGTGTCATGTTTTAGGAATAGAATGAGTTGCGGGCAATGGGACTTCTGAAAAGAGAGATGGGTTTGAGTCAGCAGCATCGCTGAAGCTTTCGTGGTGGAGCCCATATTTGAACTGGACTTTGGAGTATGCATGCGGGTGGACTGAGTTCAGATCCTCAGCTTACAAAAAAAAAAGCAAAATTATAAGAACTGAAGACACTGCTTGGGAATTGTCAACAGAGAGATAAAAAGAGAGCCATGCATTGCGTCATATTATTAGAGAAGAAAGAGAAAATGATGGACTGTAGACAAAGCTCTAAGGGGGTTGCTATGGAAGGAAAGGTATCAAAGAAGAAATGGTATACCAAATATAAGCTGTGCTATAGTTTAGAGTAATTATATAAATGTATGATATATGTAAAATTATATATTAATATTATATTATTTATATTGGTATTAGATGATCTCAATTTTGTTACAAAATTATCATTATTCTCGATATCATTTTTTATGTTCAAAAAACTTCTTTCCATATCGTCTAGCTTTACTTGTACGTAACATACATGGACGCTCTTTCCATTTGACATATAAAACTAATTTTCAAAATGTGATCATTGATTAAAAAGTAATATCTCTAGGGCCAGCCCCGGTGGCCTAGTTGTTAAGTTCAGCGCACTCCACTTCAGTGGCCCGGGTTTGGTTCTCAGGTACGGACCTCACTGCTGGTCAGTGGCCATGCTGTGACGGCAGCCCACATACAAACTAGAGGCAAATTTGCAACAGATGTTAGCTCAAGGCTAACCTTCCTCAGCAGAAAAAAAAAAAAGTAGTATCTTTAAAACTTGAATTCACAGATAAACAAAAATGTTGTTGTATCTATATATAAATATATACATATGCCTGATTATTGATTTAGCTGAATTTATCATATTTAAATTAATTGCTTTTTACTTCATAGATCCAAGGTATGTCAAATGGCCAAATTATTTATTGCAAGTTGATTCACACATTTCAGCAAGATTCCTGAGACAGAAATTACTTGAATTGAATCTGACCATAAAAGGTAATTGGAATGACCATTACATAATAATATTCTTTCTTCACAGCAAAGTTACCTTTATTTTTTTTTTTGCTGGGAAAGATTCACCCTGAGCTAACATCTGTTGTCAATCTTCCTCTATTTTTTTTCCCTCCCCAAACCCCCTTGCATAGTTGTATATTCTAGTTGTAAGTCCTTCTAGTTCTTCTATGTGAGCCTCCACCACAGCATGGCTACTGACAGACAAGTGGTGTGGTTCCACACCCAGGAACCGAACCCCGACCGCTGAAGCAGAGCATGCTGAACTTTAACCACTAGGCCATCAAGGCCAGCTCCAAAGTTATCTTTTATTTTTCTTCTTTTCCCCCAAGTCATTTATTTTACCTATAGTCAGCTACTGGTTACTGGACTGATGAATAAGAAACATATTTAGACAATAAATCTTAAATAACTCCCATTTATGATATTTTCTCATGTGACATATTTATATTTTAAACTTAGGATGCAGCTGAGTCTATAGAAACTAAAGGAAATGCAGAATAATTTAGTCATTAAATAATTTGGTCTCCATATCAAAACCACATACTCAAAGGCAACATTTAAACTTTAAACATATAATTATTTCATTTCTTCAATTTAATTTTCATGTGTGGATTTAAGACAGCAAAAAGGTGAAAAATCATGTAAATACTTTTATCAAAAAACATGGCTTATCAAGTCCAGGAAGGAATCAAAATAATTTATTTTCTCAATGAAATATGCACTGGTTGGTGTGATTTTCATTTTCTCACTGATAGAGCAACAGGAAAATGTAGTCCTGGTAAATTACGTTAAATTCCCAATCACTTATGTCTTTGGTTGCTGCCAGACTGGCTGAATATTTTTCAAGGAACTTTCCTAATTTCTATGACCTGGGATGACAGTTCTTACACATTATTTGTAAGATATAAGTTGGAATAGTTAAAACTAATTAATTTAATACCATTTATTTGTTTACTTAGATATTATTTAGAAATTGAGATACTGTGAGACTTATATGGTGAGCTAAATAAATATACTTTATCTTTCTGGCTGGTTCCTCTGGCCATGAAACTTTTTGGCTGATCACTCCATTTGGGCCAATTTCATTTTTTCTCTTGATTTTATACTATCCTTTATAACTGCCCAAACAATGCACACTCCCAGGCCTCCAGTTCACCAGCCCCTTGTGTCTTGTCAGTCAGCTGGGAAACCTATACCCCTGGTCTGTCCCCACATTTGTTTTCATGCGATAGAGAGATGGAGCCATTAATGGCAAATCAATACTATGAAAATTATAGACAGTTATAAAAGTTTCTTTGCAAATAGCTGTTTAACACCACAAGGAAGTTAGGTTAAAATTGTTTCAAAGTCTAAAATTAGTTACATTTTAAGCTAACTGCATATGCTTTTATTGTCTCTGATCTAAAATATAATCCCAGGAGGTTGTGAAAAGCATGCAAATTACAGAAAGCTAATTTGCTCCAACAGCGACGCCTCCCATACAGTTGGGAGGTCTTATTAGAAATAGTGTATTCTCTGTTATTTGCATATTAATAGCACCTGCTGAAATACTTGGGGATTTACTTCCACTGCCAGCAGAGGGACAGAACTAAAATATAGAAAATTCCTTTCATATCACTATGTTAGGCTATGAAACAGGATGGGCTAAGAATTCTGAATTAATAGCAGAAACTAGAGTGTTCATACTGCATATGGTATGTGAATTTATTTTTCTCCATGATAAGCCACCACTTGTTTAAGATCGAAAACAAGGTGACTATGAGTCTTTTGACAAAAGTATCTCTTCCTCCCTGAAGAAAATAAAACAAGTGTTTCAAAATGCACTGAATAAGAATCTAGTTCCTTATGCTTTGTTCTGAGAAACTATAAAGTTTAACAAAGGAAAACCAGATACACTGATAAAAATAAAATGTGCAAAGATCCAGATTCTCAGGATAATCCAAACTGCACAATTTTATTCATTTGTAAGCAATTAAAAAATACATACCCAATAGCAACTTGAAGATTTTCTGCAAAGTGGGTTGTCTTATTCTGATCATGAATTTTCTCCTTGCTTTTTTCCCTACAACTCAAAATAAAAAGAGGCCTTACACAAACCTACAGCTTACAGTATTTTGAAGAAAAGATAGTTTCTTCTTTTCTCTAGAGAAGACGGGAAGATGCTTTTGGTCTCTAAGTCTCCCTTTTGGAACATAGAACTCCAAAACAAAAAATGCTGCACTATAAAGATGATAGCCACCCAAACTAATCTAACCAAACACAGCCTGTACTTTCCTGCTTCTGCGTCTTTCTCCTGTTATTACATCTGAGTGGAATAACCTCCACATCCTGTCCACTTATTGCAACTACATCTATAACTCAACCCTGACCACAACATTTGGCTGGGAAGGAATAACTGGATAATTTAGACAAAAGTGAAATACTAGGAAGGTGTTTACAGAAATGCACGCCTGAGAGGAGAGGATGGGGAGAATTTCAAAGTGTGACATTAGAACTTGCATATTGGATTAATTCTCTTATTTTGAATCATGCCATATTAGAATGAAAGAACACATATTATGTGCCAGCACTGTTTTAAGTTAAAGATAATAATTCATTTAATCTTTCCTACAACCCTATGAAATAGGTATCATTATTATCATTTCCCCCTATTTACAAATGAGGAAACAGAATAATAGAGAGATTGAGGTAATGAAAGGTCATACAGTTAATAGGTGGTGCAGCAGGAATTCAAACCCAGGCTTACTAAATTCAATCATGCTCTTAACTCCTCCCCTATAGGACAACTTTGTCTTAACAGTGACATTTACTTGTTAATGTTGTTGCTGTTGTTTTTGTGATATACAAATATTCTGGAGATAGCATTTCCCATACTCTCATAGAAGGTCTTTAGAAACTTATTAGGATGATTTCTATGATTTTCCCAGGCAATATGAATATCCAGAGAGTATAACTCTTCTTCATATATCTTCAGAATTGAACTTTGTGACTGGTCAGTCGAAATGCACTTATACCCACTTTAAGCCATTTACTGCCAATTAGCCCTAGCCCTAGTGGAGGAAAAAAAGAGACTCAGTGATAGTCTGACACTCCTTTTGTTTGAATGGAGTTACCTCTCAGAGAAAAATAGTCCCAACCGAACTAGCAAATGGACAAAGGTCTCTGATCTACCAAAATCTCTGTTCTAAATTGATGTCATAGAATTTTCCTTTCACTCAGAAACTGACCAGTCCTTAGTGTCACAATTTTGTTTTCAACAGTAACAATTCTCTGGTTTCCCAGCTCAAAGCAGACAGAAGCAACATGCTAGCTGAGCTGTGGTGGGGGATGGGCTGCAGTAGTTGGGGTAAATACTGGCAGCTGTAATGGACTCCCACATTTACCCTCCTAACCAACACAAGTTTCTAGTTTACTCAGATGAAGTTCAGCGTGATGACCTTTGTTGGTGTGCAGCCTACCACCAGGTCAGTCAGGGACTCAAGTTCCCCCCAATGTGTGGGCTCCATCGTCTCCTAAAGGGCTGGTGTCTTCCGCTAGATTCTCCACATCCAGCTGGTGTACACAAGAGAGAGTGTGATGTATCTCCAGCACGGGACAGATTCAGCAGAGGTCTGGAAGCGGTGTACATCACATCTGCCCACATCCCATTCTGCAAGACTCAGTTTGTGGCCAGCCCCAACTGCAAGGGAGGCTGGGAAATGTGTTCTAAATCTGTGCCCAGAAGAAAAGGAAACATGTCACATGTTATGTTCTCTGCCAATGGGACTTTTAGAGAGGTGCCTGTGATAACAAAGGTAGGACTGGTGACACTGAAGCAGGAATCAATAAGCTGATTATACAAAGGGCCATATGGAATTGTTTCAGGATTTGAGATCATATGAGGGCCCCATATGATCTCTGGGTCTCCGTCAAATGTTCTTATTGTTGGTGCTGTTGTTTAGCAACTCTTTAAAAATGTAAAAACCATTCTTAGCTCAAGGGCCTTATAAAAACTGGCCACTGACTGGAGGCCGGCCCGGTGGTGGAGTGGTTAAGCTCACACGCTCCGCTTCGGTGGCCCAGGGTTCACCAGTTAGGACCCTAGGCGCAGACCTACTCACTGCTCATCAAGCCATGCTGAGATGGCGTCCCACATAGAAGAGCTACAACTCTACAACTATGTTATACAACTATGTACTGGGGCTTTGGGGAGAAAAGAAGAAAAGGAAGAAGATTGGCAACAGATGTTAGCGCAGGGTCACTCTTCCTCAAAAAAAAAAAAACTGGCCAGTGACCAGATATGACCTGAGGGCTGTAGCGTTGAGCCCTACTCTTAGGGAGACGGGTTGGTTTGTATCTCTAGTTAGCGCAATGATAGATGTTCACTGTGCTCATAAAAATAACACAGTTTCAAAGTTAAGAAAACCTTTGAGAATCACCTAAAACAAATGTCTTATATTGTAGGTGAGGAGCCCAGTAAAGTATAGTCAACCAAAGAAACCAGGTTTATCTTTTTGTGAAGATAAATGTTATCATTATGAGCTGATACTTTGGATAAAGAGTTTATTGAAATGAAAGCTTTACAAGAGGGAAAAAAAGATAATTCACTCTATTCATTGGGAGAATTATTAATAGTATTATAATCATGCATGTTATGCTGGCCTCCCCAACTTGTGAATAATTGAAAGTTGACTGTACAATTTGTTAGCCATTTGAAGGGAATAAAGATTAAGATTGTTATCATAGAAGAAAAATATCAGGTGAAGCAAAAATTGCAAGGCAAAAAAGGAAAATCTTGGAAATATTTGGGTCTCTTCAAGAGTATAAACTTTGTAAGTTTAACAGATATAGAAGAGAAAGTTCACAAAGAGAAAGTTCAGTAGATTTTGGTACATACAAATGAAAACTTATTCACATCAAAAAAATGTAAAGATAAATACAAATAAAATGAAAGAAATTGCAGCACCTACACCGAAGGGTTATTATCATAAATACACAAATGGTCAAAGAAGTTAAAGAAGAAAGTGACAAAATATATGAACAAAATATACGAATAGACAATTCACCATGCATAAAACATATAACCAATGAAGATGTGAAAATATATCCAGTCTCTCTGGTTTTTAGAGAATTAAATGTTGATGTGAACAGTCTCACAGTCAAGCTGATTAGCAACAATAACATTCCAGAGGCTGCATCCCAGTCGAAATTCAGGGAACTCGCCACATGTTTCCCTTGGCTTTGCTTACATTTCATACCCAATCTTCTCAATAATAATTCCAAACCTTCATAATTTCCTTCAATCCTTCTCAACTCCTTTTCTCCTCACTCACAATATATTTCTCTGCTTCCCACTTCACCAGGGAAACCGAGGTGATGGAAGGGCTACCCTGACCTCATTACTCAGTTTTCCCTCCTCTCCAAACCTGGAGCTGGAGATAGGACCATGCCTTTCCCTCTACAATTCTGCCTTCCTCAGGAGTCTCTCCTGCTCTGGCAGGAAGAAGAGCGCAGCTATGAGAATCATCTCCTTTCAGTGGCCAGGGGATGTGGAAGGTGATCTCTGGGATTTCATCATGTTTATAGCTTGACCTACCAGCTGGGCCTTTGAATGTATACTTGAGGAGAGGGACCTCTAGTAGCTTCTATCTAGATGTAGATAGAAACCTTCTGTGAAGGAGGCTTTTGCCTTCTATATGTCTTGATATATGTATATACATATACGTATATTCTGGTTAAGGGACTCAGTCTTCATGGAGGGTTTCTTGACTAACCTACAGATTTCTCAAGCCTTAAGTCTGGAAGGAATGTCCGAGTTCCTCTACTGTGGTGGTTCTCAATTTAGGTGTGCATAAACATCATCTGGAACTTGTTAAAAATGCAGATTCTTGAAACCTAGCTTGGGTATAATAAATCAGAATCTCTGGGGATGAATCCCCAAAAGCTCCTTTTAGAACAAGCTCCCCGTGTGCTTCTGGGACAGGTGACTCTCAGACTTCTCTCTGAAAAACTCTGGTCCAGAACATTTACATAGGAGGAGATTGATGTCCACAGACATGCTGTGATCTGCCTCAGCTACCAAGAGTCTGTGACAAGACCAAGTTTAAGGGGACTAGCTAGTGATGTTCCCACTATACAACTGTTCTTTGGGGAATTATTTCCATCTCTCAGTTTTGGCTTTTAAACTCGCAGCCTTTTGTTTTCTCTGTCCTCGGTGCAGTGCTGCCTCTCTCAGAGCATTAGCCTTTTTCACTTGGGGAGGAAGAGGTAACCTTTCAGGGTTCTAACAGCCTCCTATTTCTGAGGGCATCTAAGTATGTCCGAACTGGACAAGCCTTACCTGCACATTAAGGAGCACCCAGCAGGTGGACCTGAATATCTAGGAACTTCTTTGCCCAGACAATCAGGCTTCCCCAAGCTGGCACATTTCTATCAGGCAGCCATAAGAAGCTGGTAATTTTTATTTATTGTCTGCAGTTCATGGCAGCCAGTATTTTACCACCTGCGCATCTAAAAAAGAAGAGGAAGAAAAGCACACCAATATTCTCAAAATGTTTATATTCAAGGAGTGTGTATTTCAGAGAGGGAGGTCGTGATGTGTGTATTTTTATTGTGTGAAAGAATCCTTAGTGGCGGTGCAGCTGGAAAAATAATGGAAGCACAGGGTACTGTCTTTTGTGACAAAGTTTCCTCTGGTAAGTTACAATTATAACGTAGAAAATGATACCTTAGATGGCAACTAATTTGTGAATACTGGGAAATGCTGTTCAATGATTCCTCATCAGGACAGCAGAACCTGATCTGTAAAAATTTGGGCCTCAGCGGGAGGCTGTTTGCAAAGAGTGATTTGCATTTCAATTGTAAGTCCAGCACAACCTTTAAATCTTGGCTGCTATGCTATCACAATGGAATTTTTCTTTTTTTCCTTCATGAAGTACTTAAAAAAGAAAAAGGAATATTACTATACATCAATTCTACAACCACGTGCAATAAAATATAGGTGGTTATAAGGAAAAAAAAATATGGTGCAGATGGTTAGATTTTCTCCCAATGAGCAATTATATCAAATTTTTACAATTGTGGCGGAAATATTATTCCCTGTGTAGGAGCTATCCCCACTCCATCCCTCAGGCCACAAGCACCGCATCCCTTTCTTCTATTTTTCCTACAAAATTCCAAACAGTTAGCAAATGTAATTTCTCTGTTATTTGACTTCACTTGATGAAGAAAAAAAGTAAAACTCACACACTGAAAACACTTTTTGAAAACAGAAAGAAATACATTTATTAGAATTAGTTTTCTCTAAGGCAAGTCATTGCTGGACCACTGAGGGCCCCCCTCCCAGCTGCCGCTTTACAATCAATTCAGTAGTCCCACTGTGAGGTTCTTAATTTTTCTATTCCTTTAAATTGTTTGGCTTAGCTCTCCTCTAAATCATGGCCTGATTTATCTCCTGGGTGTGACTCATTGTAACAAAAAGGAATGATTCCGCCCTGGAGTCTGTGCCCCACCACCTCCAAGGCTGGGACACATTCAGAAACAGGGGTCACCAGACAGTGAGCCAGCGGGCCACGGAGGGGTGCGGTGGAAGTGATCCCTCTGTGGCTTATTTATTACATTCTAAGTTTGCTTTAAGTTTAAACTGTGTACATTTCTCTGTCATTATCAATGATTCATATCATCTGTAGAGCTGTACATTCTTCTCCCAGCACTCCCCTCTAGGTTGCCAGTGACCAACAGATCGCTGTATCTGACTGGGCGCTCAGTGCTCATCTGACTCACCTTACCTCTTGGGCGATTGCTCGGCTGATCACTCAGCCTTTCTTGAGATTTTTTTCTTTGTCATTTTCAGAACTCTACTCTCTGTGGCTTCTCTGGGACTCTTGAACTCCTTTTTACACCTTTGTGTAGTTCTACTCCTCTGCTCATTTCTAAATGTTGGCGTGTATCAAGAGCCAGTCTTCGGACCTCTTGTCTCCTGTTTCTACACCCACTGTCTGGGCTCTCTTACCCCGAGTCCTAGCTTTATGTACCATCTGCACTCTGATGGATCCCAGGCGTTAATCTTCAGTGCAGCTTCTCCAGATTTCCAATTGAATCAACTCCTAACTCCTATTATCTTCCCACCCCCCAACTTCCTTACACATTGCCTCTTTCAGTTTTCCCCACCACAGTAATTGGCTCCACCATTTACCCAGTATCCCAGTGTCTAAGTGGGGGGGGGGGGGGGGGCTAAAATCTCTCCTTGATTCTCTTCATCCTATCCCACATCCAATTCAACAGTAGGTCTCATTCCTCTAGAATACTACCTATGTCTTCAAATTCGTTTACCTTCTCTCCCTCTCTCATGCTGCGTCTGACTGTTCCTCAAATACACGAAACTCAACCCTGCCTGAGGGCCTTTGCGCTCACCTTGCTCTTCTCCCAGAATGTTCTTCTGAATGGCCGTATGTTTTCAGAGATTCTGTCTATGTGAGCTCCTAAGAGAAAGTTTCCAAGAACACCATATCTAAAATGGCAACACTCCCTCCCCTTAACTGCCCTTTGACACTCTTAGCCTGGTTTATTCTTTGTTGCATGTATCACAACCAGAAATGATATTAAATATTTATATACTTGTTTATTGACTGTTCACATGCTAGGTTGTAATTCAGGCAAGACCTGGTTTGTATTGTTTTGCACTAAGACCCTAACACCTAGAATAGCTCCTGACGTAATGGGGGTTCAATAAATAGTTTTCCATGTTAAATGAACTTTAACATGATTTTAGCTTCTCTCTAACATCTCTCATCTCATAATTTATTTGAAATAACCTGAAATTTTTTTCCAATTGATCATTATCATTTTGCATTATAACTTAGGAAATTTTTTTACATTTGCCTTAAATCTTCATAACAATTAAAAGTGGTTATTTAGACAAGTCTAGATGTTACTGACTGCTTTTATTCTACATCATGACTTCTCTATTCTTAAATTCTTTATTCCAATTATTTTACTCTTTTTCTTTAGTTGGAATAGTTGATTCAGTATTTGTTTTTGCGGAACGTCACAATTCTTTTTTTTAATTAAAATATAATTATTTTATCATGGATGATATATAATATACAGGAACTGAAACAAGCACAACCTGAACTCTGAATTACAACCCTGTGCAAATACGATGTCCTCGGGGACCACTGAGCTGTAGGGTTGTGTGTTCTGTGTCCTAGTCACCCCGCCTACCCTGGTCCTAGCCTCGTTTTTCAATTTTTCTCTCTCTTCCCTTGTTGTCCAGCTCTGTCTTCCCACATACTTCTCATTTGCTGCTGCTAAAGTACAGGAGCTGCAAAACTATAAAACCAAATTTATTGAACTTGTGTCGAGAGTACAAGTTAATGTATGAATGAGGGCCTATGCTCTGATTTGAGTGAAAGAAATTTATTTTTGCTTAATTTCTGTCTCTTGGCTGTCTTCTGGCTATCTCAGCCACAATGCGTACACAGGGCATTTTTGCATCTATATTGACCAGTACAGATGGCTACTCTGTAACTAATACACTTAATTGTTATGAGCCTAAACTTGTGTTCCTGGGACCCTGACGAGGAACTTGCCCACTTGCCCGTGCTCCCAGATGGTAGGTCTCACTGAATCACGACTGAACCTGGCTCCCTACTCAAAAGACATAGAGCAGAGTCTCAGAAGAAAACTGCTTTTTTTTTCGCACGTAGCAATCTGGGGCACATAATGTTAGGAAAAGACTCCAATTAATGTCTTCTCTCTAAACGAGGGACATTACATTAAAATCCCTCTCCACATCCTCCCACAAAAGAAAAATGCAACACAATAGGACCCACATCTCCAACCGCCGCCTGTGAGAGAAGGCGATTCCACATCTACCGTGATTGCAGTGCCCTGATTCTCGGGTGTCACACAGTTTCCACTTGAGCCTCTACTCGGCAAAGCCCTTGGGGCAGAATCTTGTCCCTCCCCTGATAAATTCTACTTATTATGCTGTGCTGTGTACACTCTCAGAGCTAGATAAATGAAGAGTAATAATAACTGTTATTTTTACACCAAGTGTTATCAAATCAGAAATCTGACACCTAGTAATTTAATATATATGTTTTTTCCACATACCTTTATTGCTGTTTGGCTAGATAGAAAATATGAGGAGATTGGAAACCAACTGTAAATATTTCTACAGCCTTAATGGCAAATGCTTTTTCTTTTCTTTATTACCTTGTTCCACTTACTGGATCCTCTATTTTTCAGGGCTGTATTCCCTCTCTTTTTCTCCTTTCAATGTCTCCTCATTCAGGAAGCCTATCCTGATTCACAACCCAATTCTGTATGCTTTCATCACTCCATGTCCCTCAATGGTTAGCCTGCTTTGCAGATTGCGAACGCCGTCTCTTTAGTGTTATTCATTGTTGAACTGGCCCAAGGGATAGAACCCGACTGACCTGGTTTGAATCAGCCTTACCTCTTAAAATCAGTTGGACTTGAGGCAAATGGCTTACCCTCTCTCAGCCTGGTTTCCTCATCTATAAAGTAGAGATAACAATAATACCCACCTCATCATAAGGATAATGCAAAGATTAAATTGTGCTGTGAAAATATTCCTGCTCTTAATTAAACGTATTTCCCCTTCCTTTGCCTTTGTACTTGATAATAAAGCTTTTTTTTTTTTTTTTTTTGGTGTGAACACTGTCCTGACCCAATTAAGCTGTGAAGTTCCTGGAGGGCTGACTGTCTCAGGGATTTCAAATTGCAAAACAACAAACGTGCAATGAGGCTCTCCTAGTGTAAGGCGCTGCGACAGACCCAGTGGCGGTGGGGGAGAGGGAACAGAATAAAAAAAGAAAGAAGATAAAACACAATCATTTGCACTTCAAAACACAATCATTTGCACTCCTGTATATACCTAAGGTAATAAACAATGGAAAAAGTCAAATGATAGCACAAAAGATGTAAATAATAACCCAAAATAATGAGAGATGCAATCACTAAAAAAAAAAGTTGCTGCCCGCTAACTCGCTCAGAAAGTAATTGTAGTCAGAGGGCAGAAGACAATCAGGACCCCTCCTGTAGAGACCATCAGGGCAGGTTTTAGCACGTCGCAAGGTCACTGATGGGTCTGAGTCGATGAGCAGATTTGGCAGATGATGGGAAGAGGAAAGAGGAGGCAGCCATTCAGGATGAGATGCTTTGTGATTGACTTATCACACAATTTGGAAATATTCCAAAGTAAATATAAGCAAATCTAAGTTGAAGCAAGAGTCCACTGTGGTTTCAGGAACGAGTCTTGATATTTTGGACTATGCCGTACTCTCCTTTTAATTATTTCTTTTAGATTTCTCAGCTCATGCACTCCAGCATTTTATTCCTTCACCTGCTATCAGGTCCAAAGTTGTGGCCTCACACAGAAGACTTTTAATCAACAGTACCCAGTAAGTACTGATGCTTCACTTGTCTTGTCTGAATAGCCAAATCTGATAGATTATGCAGCAATCCAATTGATTGCTCGGCAATTGATTTGTGTAAATTAAA
The DNA here is from genome assembly GCF_057802395.1 of Ceratotherium simum simum. Lineage (NCBI taxonomy): Eukaryota > Metazoa > Chordata > Mammalia > Perissodactyla > Rhinocerotidae > Ceratotherium > Ceratotherium simum. The sequence continues at coordinate 25,511,428 of NC_141910.1, forward strand.
AACTGTGAATCATTTCTTACATATGAATAGACTTACAAAAATGTATGCAGTGCCCCATAAATATGTAGTTCTAGGCCTAAAATTCGGGAGTTATGAACAAAGGAATAGATCAAATTTGTGAGTTATTCTTTCATCAATGGTGAGTTTTTGATTCCAGCTGCCAGACAAACTGTTTTGTAGCTACTTTATTTTTAAAGACATGCAGTCAGGGCCCTGTGCTTTGGCTGGTTGGGGTAATAAATAAAGCACAGATAAATGTGTTTATTTGGACAAGTAATTTAGTTTCCATATAACTGTATTTTTCTTTTAACGACACACATGCTGATTCCTAGTCATCAGCCCTAGGCACCAGTAAAATCAGATTAAAAGCATTAGTAATGTAGTTAATTCCATTTATAATATGCCTACACCAGAGATGAGAACATTAAAATAAGGAAAATCTATAAACTGGAATTAAAGAGTTTTTTGGAACTCCTTGTAAGGAACCTTTGAAACAAAGACATAAGGTTTTACATAAACACCGCAAGGAGTCTTTTTAACCGTGTTTTGCCAAGTAATATTTATAATCTCAATTGAAATTTGCCTTGGTCACTTTAGTCTTCCTATTTTAAACTTCAGGTTGATTCAGATGGCTTGGTATTAAGGGACGAGCGTCCTTTAGTGATGCTCTGCTAGTTGTAATATTGCCTTCTGTAACCTTGCCTAATAATCACTATCAGCTAATCAATTTTTCCTTTTTATTCAAATTCTATTATCCACTCCCTTTTGACCTCTAGTTCTTAGGACAGCCCATGCATTATTTTTTTCTGAAATCCTCAGCATATTACACACAGCATAACAGGATAAAAGCCCTAGCATTAGACTCAATCAATAGCTCCCACAGGTAGACATCTATTTCATCCCCTTCTTTAATGTGCTGTCCTTTGTACACGGAGATGTCACTATCGACTCACAGTCCGTGTGGCATTTGGCGTGGGTTTTGGACTTTGTCCAGTATAGGGGTGTATTTGGGTCAAGTCAACTTTATTCCTTCCCAAGGTTACTCCTTAAGATCCACTACCCCATTTGACAGACAGGTAAGCCATAGAATGTGGCCTTAGAATGACATAAAACTACCTGGCTTGGAACTGAAACTAATAGCCATTTCACTTGCTTTTTCATAGCCACAAAGCTATTAAAGTAAATTATGCATTTTGACTTTATCCTATTTTCTTGTCTTGCACTTCTTGGTAACTAGCTAATATCAACAATGAAAGATCTTAAAAGAAGAGTATGCTACTTCATTTATTTTTCATTAGTTTAATTTTTAAAATAAAATTATAAAAGTAAATATGGGTCCACAAAAATATGTTTGTTATTAAAAAAATTCCAAATATAAAGAAGAGTATGAAGTGAAATCTTCATGCTAACTCCTTCAGTCAAATCTTCTATTCCAGAAGTTTCTGAAAGCATATACAAATACAGACATCTGCATGTAGGTATATATGTAAATTATATATAACCAAATGTATTATACTATAAAAATTAATACAATGCATATTGTTTGATGATTTTATTATTTAATATTTTCTAAAAAATTTTCACTTTAGAATATATAGAGTTACCTTGTTAATTTAATAGTTGCATAATGTTTCATAATATGGATTAATCATAATTTATTCAACCATGCCTTTATTGATGAAAATTTAGATTGTTTCTGGTTTTCCACTATTACAAATAACGCTACCATAAAATATTGTATATTAGTTATCTACTTCTGCATAACAATTACACTAAAAGTTAGTGGCCTCAAACTATGAAAAACCTTTGTTATCTTGTACTTTCTGTTGGTCACAAACCTAGGAGCATCATAGTTGGCTGGATCTGGCTTGGTGTCCCTCATTAGAGTGCAGTCAAGATGTTGACAGTCATCTGAGGTCTTGTCTGGGACTGGAGGATCTAAGGTGGCTCATTCACATGGTCCACAGGTTGGTGCTGTTTGTTACTGAGAGACCTCAGTTCTCCCCAACGTGGGCCCTTCCACAGGCTACTTGAGTGTCCTCATAACATGGAAACCAGCTTCCCCAAGATGAGCAATCCAAGAGAGCAAGAGCCAGACAGAAGTTATCCTTTCTGTGACCTAGCCTGGAAAGTTACCTAGCATCACTACCATCACATTTTTTATGACTTTATTGATGTATAATTGATATACAAAAAAACTGCATGTTTAATGTATACAATTTGATGAGGTTGGATATATGCATACACCCATGATACTAAAAAACACTGAACATGTTTAATGTATACAATTTGATAAGTTTGGATATATGCATACACCCATGATACTATCATTACAATCAAGGTTATAAAGATATCCATCACCTCCAAAAGTTTCCTTGTGTCCCCCCGTCATGTGTTTCACATGAGATCGACCCTCTTAGAAAATTTTAAGTGCACAATATTTTGTTGTTACCTACAGGCACTGTGTTGTACAGCAGATCTCTAGAACCTATTCATCTTTCATAATTGCAACTTTATACCCATTTCCCCTTCTTCAACCCATAGCAACCATCATTCCATTCTCTGCTTCTATGAGTTTGACTAGTTTAGATACTTCTTATACGTGGAATCATACAGCATTTTTCTTTCTGATACTGGTTTATTTCATTTAGCATAATGTTTTCCAGGTTCATCCATGTTGTTGCCAATGATAGGATTTCCTTCTTTTATAATGCTGAATAATATTCCATTGTATGTATATACCACATTTTCTTTATCCATTTATCTGTTGATGGACATTTGGGTAGGTTTCATACCTTGGCTGTTGTGAATAATGCTGCAATAAACATGGGAATGCAGATATCTCTGTGAGATCCTGATTTCAATTCTTTTAGATATATACACAAAAGTGAAATATGGTAGTTCTATTTGTAATTTTTTGAGGAAACTCTGTATTATTTTCCATAGCTGCTGCACCATTTTACATTCCTACCAACGGTGTACAAGGGTTCCCTTTTCACTATATCCTCATGAATACTTGTTTTTTTGATAATAGCCATCCTAATAGGTGTGACGCAATACTTCGTTGTAGTTTTAGTTTTCATTTCCCTGATGATTAGTGATGTTGAGCATCTTTTCATATACTCGCTAGTCATTTGTATGTCTAAATATCTATACAAGTCTTTTGCTCATTTTTCAATTGGGTTACTTGTCTTTGTTTTTGCTATTGAGTTGTAGGAGTTTTCCATGTATTTTGGATATTAACTCCTTTTCAGATATGTGGTTTGCAAATATTTTCTCTCATTCTTAGTTTGTCTTTTTACTCTTTGGTTGTGTCTTTTGCTCCACAGAAGCTTTTTAGTTTGATGCAGTTCCACCTGTCTATTTTTGCTTTTATTGCCTGTGATTTTAGTGTCATATCCAAGAAATTCTTGCCAAGGCCAGTGTCAAGGAGTTTTCTTTTGTGTTTTCTTCTAGGAGTTTTATAGATTTAGATCTTATGTTTAAGTCCTTAATCTGTTTTGAAGTGTTATTTTTTTCTTTTTGGTATGGTGTAAAATAGTGGTAAAATGTCATTCTTTAGCATGTGGATATCCAGCTTTCCCCACACCACTTGTTGAAGCGACTGTTCTTTTCTCCTTGTATATTTTTGGAACCATTGTCAAAGATCAGCTGACTGTATATGCATGGGTTTATTTCTGGGCTATTTATTCTGTTCTACTGGTCTGTATGTCTGTCTTTATGCCAATATCATATTGTTTTAATTACTGTTTCTTGGTAAGACATTTTGAAATCAGGAAGTATGATGCCTCCAGCTTTGTTCTTACTTAAGATCACTCTGGATCTTTGTGGTTCAACATGAATTATAGACTTTTTTTCTATATGTATAACAAACTACCATTGGGATTTTGATGAGGATAGCACTGAATCTGTAGATTGTTTTGATTAGTATGGAAATTTTATCAATATTAAGTATTCCAATTCATGGATATGGGATGTCTTTTCATTTATTTATGTTTTCTTTAATTTCTTTCATCAATGTTTTTGTAGTTTTCAATGTACAAGTCTTTCATCTCCTTAATTAAGTTTATTTCTAAATATTTTATCCTTTTTGATGCTACTGTAAAAGGGATTGTTTTCTTAATTTCCCTTCTGGATAGTTTGTTGTTGGTGTATAGAAATGCAACTGATTTTTGTAAGTTGATATTGTATCCTTCAACTTGACTGAATTGGTATATTAGATCTAACAGTTTTTTAGTGGAGGCTTTAGAGTTTTCTATATATAATATCATGTCCTCTGCAAATAGGGATAATTTTACTTCTCCTTTTCAATTGTCTATTTCTTTTTCTTGCCTAATCACTCTGGCTAGCACTTTCAGTACTATATTGAGTAGAAGTGTTGAGAGTGGGCATCCTTGTCTTGTTCCAGATCTTAGAGGAAAAGCTTTCGGCTCTTCATCATTGAGTATGGTGTTAGCTGTGGGCTTGTCATGACTTGAGAAAGGGGGCAGTCCTGGTAAAGTGAAGCTGCTCTTATTACCTATTTTAATGCAATTGTACTCAGTTTTGTGCTCTTCCAGGGTGTTGCAACTTTTTAACTAGATTCTAGAAATCTCACAAAGGTATATTGGCCCATATATGGTTCTTAAATTGGTATTTTTGTGGGGGGACAAGTACTGAGAATTTCTATTCCACAATCTTCCTGACATCTCTCTCCTTACTACCCTATATTTTTGGTTAGAAGCAAGTCACAAAGTCTGGTTAACTTTCAAGGGGGACGGGAATTAGACTTCACTTTTTGAAGGAAGAATTTGCAGAAATGTTTTAAAACCACCACAAAAATAATAAACAAATTAGTAAACAAATAAATAAATGAATGGCATGTAGATGTATTTCTAGCATATATTACTAGAAGTGGAGTTGCTGAATAAATGCATATGCATATTTCAGAAGTTGAAAGATATTGCCATATTGTCCTCCAAAAAGGCTGTTAACATTCATATATCCACAAAGACTTTAAATATTGCTTGTTTTCCCGTAAGCTCATGAACACTTGACATTAGGAGGTTTCTTTTATGCATTTTTCTATCTGATACGGTGAAAACAATATATTTTATATTATTTTTATTTTTTTGTTGTGAGCTAACATCCATGCTAATCCTCCTCTTTTTTCTGAGGAAGACCGGCTCTGAGCTAACATCTATTGCCAATCCTCCTCCTTTTTTTTTTTCCCAAAGCCCCAGTAGATAGTTGTATGTCATAGTTGCACATCCTTCTAGTTGCTGTATGTGGGATGCAACCTCAGCATGGCAGGAGAAGCGGTGCGTTGATGTGCGCCCGGGATCCGAATCTGGGCCACCAGTAGCAGAGCGCACACACTGAACCACTAAGCCATGGGGCCCGCGCAACAATATATTTTTTTAAATGTGCAGTAAACCTGGTTACTAGTGAGTTTAGTGTCTTATGTTTCTTGACCATCCACATTCTTAGGTGAATTTCTTATTAATATCTTTTTCTGTTTTAAATCTAGTTACTTGCTCTTGAATATATGTTTAAGAGGACTTTATTTACTATGGATAGTAATCTGTTGCCTGTTATGAATGCTAAAAATATTTCTTCCTTGTGTGGGTTTTTTCTTTTAACTTTTTAAAATGTTATTTTGTACTATACAGAAATTTAATATATTTTTAAATCTGCCAAATTTTTCTTGTATAGGCTTTATTTAAATAACTTAAAATTCTTTTTAAAATTATCCAAAGATTTCTTTCTTGTACTTCCATAGCATGGGTTTTATGTGAATATTTTTCATATATAGTATGAGGTAGGAAACTAATTTTAGTTTTGTTTCAGACTTTTTTTAAGGGTGGTTTTAAAACTGTTTATAGCCATAGAACACTGTGTTTAAAAAAAATCAGCCCCCCCGCCCCAATAAAGCTGCAGCTCTTTGGGTTGGGAGCTCTGTCTCTTGTTTCCCTTACCTCCCACCCTTGGTAGCTTCTAAGAGGAGGGCAGGAGGGAAAAGAAGAAGTCATAGTAAACACATGGGTTTAATGAAACATAGTTTGAAAACCACTGTTGTCTAAAAGTCCTAAAATTTGGAAACAAATGTAACTAGTTAGTTAAAAGCAGTTGTTCATCCAGAGACTGCAAAATTTTGAAAGTGGAGTAAATAGTATTTTGTTACTTTATGCATGAACATTGATATTGATATTTGGGTAAGCCTTACATATGTGAAGAAATCTATGTGCTTCCATGTTTTGATTTAAAGTTTAAAAAATTTAAATCTAACCAGTATAAAGCAACTACTTATATTTTGAAAATAAGAGGACATAGATTACAAATCAATAAAATTCATTTTTTTTCTAATAATAAAACCATATGGCTTCAGAAGCCAGGCAATTCATTCTCTCTCTTAAGAAACAATCTTTCCATTCTAGATATTCACCCTCCCAGTGTATGAATGAGTCATGAGCTCAGAGAACAAGTACATAGATTCAGATGCCATGGCACTCGCACTGTGCATATATCATTTATATCCCAAAATATATACACTGCAGGCACATATGGACACACACCGAGTAAATCACAAAGCTTTCCATCCTGAGTCTTTCTCTTTAGCCTGTGATGGATCTCATTATTAATTAAAGAATCATTTAGCTTGCATAATTGTCTTCTGCCATACATAATTCCAACCTTTCAATGTCTCTTCAAGTTGGCTTATTAGACTAAATGCACTCCTTTGTTTTGGTGACATCATCAATCACAGCATCTAGATGGACACCCTTAGCAGTGGGGTGAATCATATGTAAAGAGTCCCTCTCTTTGTTCCCAGTCATGGAATTTACCAACAGGTAACTTCATTTGTAAATTTCTTTGATTCTTTAAAACTAAGGTGCCTAAGTTCCCACACTGTGCAGTTGAGGAGCTCAGGCTTCCAAATGAAAGGAATTAGCCATTTGTTGTTAAGTATCCACTGTGATAGATGAACATTTCTGGACTTTGGAGCAAACTGATAATAAAACATGAGTGTCCAAAACAGCAGCAACTGGACTTTTACAGCCATGAAGCATGCTTCATTCACATCAAGCTTATATCTTTATTTTTTATAAATTGTAAAATAAAATCCAGACTAGCCGAGAGTGATTCTCAGTGTACAGTAAGCCAGACAGATTAAAACTCCTGGGGCAGTCAAGGCATTGCAATAAACGTGTACAGATTTTTTTTTTTGTTTGAAAGAGTAACAGGTATTATGTGAAATGGCTGTGTTTGAGGGAATATTTAGACATCATCTCTCAATGGGTTTGAGAGAATCAGGGGATGCCGTGTTGGACCAAATCAATGGGTCCATTAGTCCAGCTGGCTAAAAGAGATAGTGGTAGGTGAGGAGCATAATATTGGGAATAAATGGCTTTGCTCTCTCGCATTAGTCTCAAAAGAAAGTTAGAAAATGCCCTCCCAAATATCCATACCTTCCCCTCACTGAAGTCCATAACTTTATCTGATGTCTTCTTGGTGAAAAATATGATTTCTTACTCCTTGACCTCTATGAGCTTGCTACCTACCATGTAAAATTAAACTTCTCTCCAAATTGAACTTTTTGTTTGAATGTCCTGAGATTTGTGAAAAAGTGTGTGCTAATGTACAAGGTTCCCTTAAAGAAGAATATATGTTCTCTTTGGCTATTTTTGAATGTTACTCAGTACTGAATGAGTTCTGAAGGCAGTGTTAGAATATTCAGGGAATTTGAATTGGCAACTTTTTCTGAATCATTTGTATAGTCATATCATTTAATAGAAAATAGTTTAGAGTTCTCCAGTCAAAATCTCAGACAAAACTTGGGAAAGGTGTTCTTTATTAAAATTAAGTAAACTTACTAAGCCAATTTTATTAACTTTTGTTGTTTTAAGTATGTAAGGCATGTACATTGTTCAAAATTCACAAGGTACAAAATGGTATTGAGCAAAAGATATGTTTTCATCTCTTTCTTGACTCCCCAGCCACCTACTTCTCTGTCCAGGGCATGCATTTTGCCAATTTCTCGACTTTTATTCTGGATAATTCCTTACAGAAATGTTCTATACATTTGCATGCTTGTATTATATATATTTTCACACAAACGTTTGCATGATATGAACACTTTTGTGCGCCTTACATTTTCACCATGTATTGTGGAGACTTTCCATATTTGTGCTTGCAGAAACATCCCCTTTTTCTTTCTTCTTTTTCTTAATGACTATAGAATATTCCATTGTACAGACATATTGTGAGCTATTTTCAAAAAGTACATTAACAGATAACTCTTGAAAAAAGAGTTAAATGAAAACTTGAAAAAAGAATAAAATGATATATACTTCTGGAACACCAGATCATATCTATTCTCCTATGATAGTGACAGAATAAGGATTTTATTTTCTGTATTTTGCTTGGTGAATATAATTGTTCTCTTTTCTCTTCACTTATCCAAATACTTTTCTGAATATATTCACGTGCTTTGAATATAAACAAAATAAAAAGAAAAGTTAATCTCTGGGATAAATTAATATCCACATGCAAAAGAATTAATTTGGACCTCTACATCACATCATACACAAAAATTAACTCAAAGTGGATCATAGACCTAAATATAAGAGCTAAAGCTATAAAATTCTTGGAAGAAAATATGTGACAGTGGGTTAAGCAATGATATCTTAGATATGATACCAAATGCACAAGTGATAAATGAGAAGATTGACAAGAGGAACTTCCTCAAAATTAAAAACTTTCTGCTTCAAAGGACACCATCAGGAAAGTGAAAAGATAACCTACATACTGAAATAAAAGATGTGTAAATAATTTATCTGATAAGGGACTTGTATAGAGAATATATAAAGGACACTTACAAGTCAATAATAAAAAGACGAAAAACCCAATTAAAAAATAGGCAAAAGATTTGAACTGACATTTATTCAAAGAAGGTATACGAATGACCAATAAACATATAAACAGATGTTCAACATCATTAGTCATTAGGGAAATGGCAAATCACAACCACAATGAGATACCACTTCATATCCACCAGAACGGTTGTAGTTAAAATGACGGATAATAGTAAGCATTGATGAGGATGTGGAGAATTTGGAACCCTCATACACTGCTGGTGGGATTATAAAATGGTCCAGCAGCTTTGGAGAACAGTTTAGGAGTTCCTCAAGCTGTTAAACATAACCCACGTAATCCATCTGATGTCTTCCTATATATCCTCAAAATATTTTTTGATATTAAATAGCTTCTAATACTTTAGCCCTTTCCTAAAAGATTTCAGCTTTTAAAATTCTCATTGAACCTCCACCAACCCCTACAAGTTCTCTACACCTGCCTAGGTATATATCCCAAAAAAACAAAAACATATGTCCACAAAAAAACTTGTACACAAATGTTCATAGAAGCATTATTCATGATAGTCAAAAGTGGACACAACTCAAATACCCATCAACTGATGAATTGATAAATAAAATGTGGTATATCCATACAAAGGGATAATATATAATTTGGCAATATAAAGAAATGAAATACTGATATACACTACAACATGCATGAACCTCAAAAACATTGTGCTATGAAAGAATTTAGTCACAAATTACCACTTGTAGTATGAGTTTTTTTTTAAAAATCTCCAGAATGGGCAAATCTATAGATACTGAAAGTAGATTAGTGGTTGCCTAGGTTTGGTGATGGGGGTAAAATGTGGAACGGGGAAGTAATTGCTAATTGGGTTGGGGTTTTTTTTGGGGGGATGGGTAATAAAAATGTTCTATAATTATATTATGGTGATGACTGGACAACTCTGCAAATGTTGAATTGAATTGTACACAGTAAGTGGGTGAAATTTATGGCATGCACAATTTATCTCAACAAAGCTATTAAAAAATGAAAACAAAAAATGAAAGTTATGTCTTCTTTTCACATTCGTCCATGTCCCATATCCCCCATGTCACTGTTCTCCCTAAAGCACCAGGTCCAGACATGTCCACAAGGAAAATCTTAAAGGAGTGGATAACTTCAATATTTCCACATTCTTCTTATGTATTGACTAAACATTAATAGCAAAAGCTGAAAATGATTTCATGAAAAAGGAAACTACAGACCAATATTTCATGAATATCAATGCAGAGATTCTAAATAAAATATCACCATAAAGATTGCTGAATAACGTTAAAAAATAAAACTTCATAACCAAGTGGATCTTATGCAAGGAAAGCAGGGTGTTTAATATCAATAAATCTAGTTACGTAATTTATCATATTAATAAATGTAAGAAGAAAACTCACATGATTGCCTCCACGGATTCCAAAGGATAAAATTCAACATTCCTGGAAAAAATTCACTAAAATAGAAATTTGTTGATACTACCTTAAAATGATAAAAATCTATTTATCTCTGTCCAAAGTAATTATGACCCTTAGTAGGTAAGTACTAGAAGTGTCTCTACTAAGATAAAAAATATATAAAGAATGCTCATTTTTATCACAATTATCTAACATTAAACTTGAAAAACCAGTCAATGCAATCAAATAAGAAAAATAAATTAACTGTATAAAACTGGAAAAGAGGAGGTAAGCTATTTAAATTTGCAGATAATATGATTATTCATCAAAAAAATTCAAAGAATCAAGCAAAAATATACTTCAAACAAAGAGAATTCAGGTAGGTAAAATGGCACAATATTAATATTCAGAGTGTATATATTTCATATGTGAAAAAGACAATCCATTAGAAAATATAAAATTAAGTCCTTATTTACAATAGCAACAAACATGATAAACACATAGGAATAAACTTTAAAAGATATGTTCAAGATCCATGTTAAGATTGCAGATTTCTGTGAAAATAAAGAAATTCAGTAGAGTTGCAGGATACAAAATCAACATACAAAAATCAGTTGCATTTCTATACACTAACAGTGAACTATAAGAAAGAGAAATTAAGAAAACAATCCCATTTACAATAACATCAAAAAGAATAAAATACTTAGGAATAAATTTAACAAAGGAGGTGAAAGAAATGTACACCAAAAACTATAAAACATTGGTGAAAGGAATTGAAGACACAAATAAATGGAAAGATATCCCATGTTCATGGATTGGAAGAATTAATACTGTTAAAATTTCCAGACTACCCAAAGCTATATAACAGATTCAATGCAATCCCTATCAAGATTCCAATGGCGTTTTTTACAGAAATAGAAAAAATAATTCTAAAATTTGTATGGAACCAGAAAAGAGCCCGAATAGCCAAAGCAATCCTGAGAAAGAAGAACAAAGCTGGAAGCATCACATTTCCTGATTTCAAACTATATTATAAAACTATAGTAATCAAAATAAACCCACGCATATATGGTCAACTAGTATCTGACAAAGGATCCAAAAATACTCAATGGGGAAAAAACAGTCTCTTCAATAAATGGTGCTGGGAAAACTGGATATTCATATGCAAAAGAATGAAACTGGATCTTCATCTTATGCCACTCACAAAAATTAACTTGAAATGGATCAAAGACTTAAATATAAGGCCTGAAACCATAAAACTTCTATAAGAAAATAAGGAAAAATCTCCTTAACATTGGTCTTGGAAATGATTTTTTGGATATGAGTTCCAAAGCACAAGTGACAGAAGCAAAAATAAACAGGCGGGACTACATCAAACTAAAGTTTCTGTACAGCAAAAGAAATGATCAACAAAGCGAAAAGACAATAGATGGAATGCAAAAAAAAAATATTTGTAAACCCCATATCTAATAAAGAGTTAACACTCAAAATATATAAGAAACTCATGTGACTCAACAGCAAAAACACTCTAAATAATCTGATTGAACAATAGACAAAGACCTAGAATAGACATTTTCCCAAAGAAGATATACAAATAGCCAACTGGTCCATGAAAAGTTGCTCAACATCACTAATCACTAAGCAAATCAAAACAACAATGAGGTGTCCCCTCTCACCTGTTAGAATGGCTAATATAAAAAAGACAAGAGATAACAAGTGCTGGTAAGGATGTGGATAAATGGGAACCCTTGTACATTGCTGGTGGAAATGTAAATTGTTCCAGCCACTACAGAAAACAGTATGGAGGTTCTTCAAAAAATTAAAAATAGAACCACTGTATGATCCAGCAATTACATTTCTGGGTATATATTTGAAGGAAAATAAATAACAATCTTGAAGAGATATCTGCACCTCCATGTTCACTGTAGCATCATTTACAATAGTCAAGACAAGGAAACAACATAAGTGTCCACTGATGGATGAATGGATGAAGAAAATGTGGTATATATGTATGATGGAATATTATTCAGGCATAAAAAAGAGGAAATTCTGCCATTTGTGACAACATGGATGGACCTTGAGGACATTACGCTAAGTGAAATAAGTCAAATAGAGAAAGACAAATACTGTATGATCTCACTCATATGTGGAATCTAAAAATCCCGAACTCATAAAAACAGAGAGTAGATTGGTGGTTACCAGGGACAGTGTGGATGGGTGTTGGGAGAAATGGGTGAAAGTGGTCAAAAGGTACAAACTTGCAGTCATAAGATGAATAAGTTCTGGAGATGTGATGTACAGCATAGTGACCATAGTTAACAATACTGTACTGTATATTTGAAAGTTGCTAAGAGAGTACATCTTAAAATTTCTCAATGCACATACAAAAACTAACCATGTGATGTGATGGATGTGTTAACTAACCTTATTGTGGCAATCATTTCACAATACATCAGATCATCACATTGTACACCTTAAACCTGCACAGTCTTACGTGTCAATTCTAGCTCAATAAGGCTGGAAAAAAGAAAATTACTTTGATTAATATGCAATCTCAGTTGACACATTTTGTTTGAGCACGTTGAAGATATTGTTACACTGTGTTCTGGCTTTCGTTGTGGCTGTTGAGAAGTTAGCTGTCAGTTCACCAAATCATTGAAGGTTTTTAATTTTCTCTTGGTACTTTAATAAGTTTATGTGTTTTGTGTTCTCCAGGTTCATATGTGTCTAGGTACTTATTTTCCTGGTTAGGATTCATTTAGGTACATGAATTTGAGAATTGGTATTTTTAAAAAAATAAGTCCTAGAAAGTTCTTAAGCACTATGCTTTCAAATATTGCCTCAGTCCCCTTCTTTCTTTTTCCTTTTTGAGAATTAATTAGTCATATATTAGAGCTTTTTGCTCCCCTCTGTTGATTTAACTTTCTAAGTATTTTGCATCTCTTTGCTTCTCTTCAGATATATCTTCCAGCTCACAAAATTTCTCTTTCTTTATATCTAACAAAATTTTAAACCTATCCATTTAGATATATATATTTTCTAGAAGTTTCATTTGTTTCTTGCTCAAATATGCTTTCACAGTTTTATAATCTTTACCTTTTTAATAATTTCAGTGTCTTATTTACTTTCTTAGAATTTATTACACACATTTATTTTATACTTGATATATGATTCATTTATTTTCTGGTCTTTGATCATGTTGTCCACAAATTTTAATGATTCTCCCTCATGGTATCTTGTTTCCTTGTGCATTTTGTACATAGCTTTTAAAATCTTATTTGTAGGCATTCCTGGAGGCCTATATTAAAGATGAGTTACACTAGAAAAAACTGTCCTGTTTCTGCCAACAGTCTGGGATTTTTACCAAATTCTTCCTGCATGCATGCATGTGAGTGTGTGTGTGTGTGTGAGTGTGTGTTTGACACCCCATAGAGTATGAATTTTGAATGACATAACCATGTCATAACTGGCTTGTGGTTATGAATTGTAGTAGAAGATACCCCTCCTCCATCCTACACAGAATTTCCAGATGGGCAGTTTTATTTGCCTTCCTTTGGCAAGGAATGTGGGCTGGCAATGGGCTGGTGATAGGGATGTGTTTGCTTTTGTGTTATATTACACTGAGTATACAGCCCTTGGAGGGATTAGTTGTATGCAGGAGTGTCTCATATTAGATTTCCCACTTGGGGTGACCCCCTAGACTTCAACTTCCCCACATCCTCAGAGATCAAGTAAACCAAAACCAAATTTACTTGGAAGAGCAAATGTTCTCAAGACAAAGACAGATTCAGGGTTACGTAACTCTCTTTGTTCCTCCGTTGTTCTGAGTATTACTAAGTTGTTACTTGAAATGTTTTTCAAAATGAATATAGATATAAAACAATTTTGTTGTTCTTAGCTGAAGGGTCATTCATGGTAAGTGGTGTTCAAGAAATATTTGTTGAATGGACAAATGAATGATTTTTCAGATCCACCTGTGTACTGTTGATGGTTTATCCAAACTCTCATAGAGAACAGCAGAGAAAAGTTCCCAGTGGCTATTTCTCTGTATCAATACCTCTTCTATAAAGCAACACAGAACAGGAATTATAAATGAAAAAGAAACCCTCTTCCTCACCTTGCCTTTGCTAAAAGAGAAGAAAGAAGGAAATGAGAAAAAGAAAATGGAAAAAAATGTAGAGGATTATAAGAGAAGAGCTTGGAGGTGGAACTGTGAAGTATAGGCTTCTGTGGTGGTTGTTTATTCATTCATGAGCACCTTTTCCACTTCTCTTTCATTTCTGGAACTGTTGCCCATTATTCTACAGATGTCCCTGCACATCTGCTTCCATAAATGAATATATTCTGACTCTTGAGGGTTTCCCAAACTCACAGTGATCTCACCCAGTATGTCACTACTGTAATGGGTGAAAAGAGGACTCCAGTGGTTTACTGAAAAGAATGTTAAATTGAAGATTGTTTGCACAGGAGAGGAAAATACTTCCTCTAAGTTCTCCAGAACACATTTCAGGGACCTGCCACTTGTCTTTGAACTCTTTTCCCTCTGCTGCTCTTTTGCATTAGATCTTTCAAGAGAAATATGCCACCCTATGGCCTAGGTGGTCTGAATCAGTGAAATTACTCCATTTCTCAGAGCCACATTAACACAAAGGTGGCTGCAGATAGTCTGGTTCTTCCATAAGTCATAATGCTTTTAGAAGCACTTTATTATCTCCCAAGATGAAATATGTGACATCCTGTAATGGGACCTAAATATCAGGACCTATGACTTTTCTCAAGGTGAGCACCATCTCCTCACTCCTTCCCTGTCTTCAGACCATCATCTCACCCTCTCCCAAGGACTGTGGAGCACTAATGTACCCACCACACACTCCCAAGGATCAGAACTCGACTAGTTTTTCATCCATGCTTGTTTCCTGAAGTGAAGGAATGTCTTACAAGAGCACTCTTGGGCAGAAATGGCAAGATTTCTTGGGACAAGAAATGGCTTGTTAATGGCTGCCATTAACAAGCAGAGCACAAGAGGTGAGTTGATGGAATATGGCCTCCTTGCTTAATGGGAGTTGGTGACTGACACTCTGCCCACATGAGAAAAGAGAGTGCTAAGTGTGTGTCTAGGATATGGACCATTCCACACACTGAATGATATGAAAGGCCAATACACCTCAGTCATGTTTCTGCTTAGAAAACTTTCTTGCTTATGCATTCCCATGTGCATGTACTACAGCACGGATTTTGCTAGTGGACATTGCCCCAGGTTACAAAAGGGAGTTTTCTTGGGCTGCCAACATGCGTTCTCTCCACAATGAATCACTGCGCTGGACTTCCTCCTGACTTCATGCTTCAATCAAAAACTTTTTGCACAAAATGTCACTTTCAAAGTTGCAGCTTAGAAAAAAAAAGTGTCTTTATAAAAAATTCATGGCCACAATGATCTGATAATGCAGTGTTCTGATACCAGCAGATGTTTTGTCTAACATGTTCCCTGAAGCTGTACTCTGTGCCTTCATATCTTTCATTTCCAGTTGCTATCTGCTGACTGTGGGATGTCATGTACGTACCCTATAGCTATGCGCGGCAATTCGCATCTAACACCACGGCGCGTAATGAGCTTCACAAGATGCTTGTCGCAATAACTCCGTACTTCCCTAACCATATGGAACACAACACTCTAAAGCCCATAGACACTTTTTTTTATTACAGTTCAGATCCTTAAAACATAATCTGTGTGATGTCTAGTGAATGTACGTGAAGAGCTGCTGAAAACAAAGTTAACACTTGTTCACATCATCTGTTACAAATGTCCAATTTGGGACAATAAATTTCCTCGGAACCTGTTCTTTTGCTGACTCGTTGCTTTATCTTTTTTCCTCTTTCTCTCACGTCGTTTTTTTATGAACTATGCATATGTATTAAATGGGATTTGTTGTCCCTAGATACCAATTTGCATAAAGTACAAGCCATCATTGGTTGGAGAGAAGCAAATTATTTCTCAGGCAAGATCACACTTTTTTTTTTTTTTTTTTTTAATTTTAACAAACCGCAGGCAGAGGCTGTTAACAGCACTTAGCCAGATATGCAAAGTATCACTTTTCTCAAAAGCAGCTTGATCAATGAGGGGGAAGGAAAAAAAAAGGGAGAGGTGGTATTATTCAATTAGGTCCCATAGAAAGCTGACCTGAAACAGAAATGCCGTACCCGTTCAGCCACCTGTCCACCTGTCGGTAAGCTGAGCCTCGGCGTGGCCCCTTCAGTTCGGGTCAGGTGTTCAAGTCTTCTGGGGGAAAAAAAATCCAGAGACTTAGCAAAGAAGTGAGAACAACTCAGCAGCTTTTAAAAATAAAACTAATCTCTCACTTTTATTCTCTGCTTTTCAGAAAACTCACCATTTTTTATCTATTTATTTTTCAAGTTACTCTTGCCATTCTTTTCTTTGCGGCTTAATAATCAAGCAGCTTTCTGTCAACAGCTCTGCTTATAATTGCTGACTCAAAATGTCCTGTAAACTGTAAGTAGGACCTGCACTCCCTACCTCTGCCCATCCCTAAAAGCCGATTTTCCCTAACAGATGTGGGAACAAGTGTGGAGAGCTTGCATGGAGCCCCAGCATCCAAGTCCACACCCGTCCATGGCTCTCTCTCTCCCACTGCTCTTGTCATGTACACCTGTGACAAGTTGGCAATTGCCTGGGTGATATCGCAGAGACTTGCAAATTCCAGCTTGTCCCTCTGCTAAGCAGAGCTGTGCTAGTTTTTGCTAAATAAAGAAACAAACAGCTCTCTCAGCCAAGAATCTCAGAAGATGTATGGGGGGGGTGGAAGTTGTGAACCTTAGAAACAGCTGGGAATAAATGACACTCTCCAAGTTTTGACAAACTTGCCATAGGAACTTCAGGAGACTGTGGTCTGACTTAGATGCACATTTCAGTTAACTTTAAGTTCCAAGGGCTTTGATATGTGTTACAGAATAATTGAATTTTTAAAATCATGTTAAACCATTCTAACTAGACTACATGTAAGTTCTTTACAGGTAGCAAATATGTGTTCTGACCATTGTAACTCCTAAAGGTAAACAAAGAATCATTAGTAAATTGTGCTCCCCTTTCTGGGAAGGGCACTCTATTATTATTCATTGAGGAGAATCAAAGAGATTTGAATATATTATTTACCCGCATTGTTTTGTCAGGAGGCCAAGAAGAGATCAAACAAATGAGTGAGAAGCCAACTTAGTTGTTGATGTAAGGGGCTTACACCAACATCCACGAATCTCCGGGGAGGACACAAAGGTGACCAAATTCACCTTTCAGAAGTCAGAGCCTTTGTGAGTATGAATGTGTGTGTTAAGTGTGGGTGTGTCCTCTCACTATTGGGTTCCTAGTGCCTAAAAAGCTGGTAATTATGAGGTGCTCAATCCCTATCTGTTAAATGAATTAATGAATGACTGAGTTGTGAATTAATGGACACATAAAGGAAGTGGGCTGGGCACAAAGAACTGTTAATCTGTTGGTAACACTAGATTAAAAGATTAATGAAATTCCTGTCATGTAAGATTTCTTCCTCTAAATTCCTTCTAAGGGACATTTTTGAGTATCTAGATGGTTCTGGGAAATAAACTAAGCACTGCTGATAGTGAGACTGATAAAATAGAGTCTGGGAGGTAGTATGTAGTTGTGGAAATGGTATGGATTTTGGAATAGAAACAAACAAGATAATACCACTTACTAGCTCAGTGAACTTGGGTAAATTACTTAATATCCCTGAGCTTTAGTTTCCTCTTCTGTGAAATAGGGAAAAATACCATGGCCAGGAATGTTTTGATGATTAAATGAGATTAATCAATATCAAATTCCTGGTACATAGTAAATGCTCACTTAGTGTTGATTTCCATTTTATTTTTCTTCCTCTAAGAACTTACAATCTAATTTTACTCTTCTAGAAGAAACACTAAATATATTCCCAATGGAAGATACTTTTGGAATATTTAGAGAGGAACACGGAACTACTTCTTCTGAAAAGAAAAATGCATGAAAGAGGGAGTCTTTTTGTTTCTTTGTCCTGTCTCTTGCTTATGCTCATGCTGTTTTGCCTGCCTGAAACACCTTCCTCCCTTCTATTTAATTATCCAAATGCTATTCAATTATCCAATTTCTAAGCCCTCAGTGTTTAGGAAACAGGGTTTCAGAGCTCACAAGTGGGCTTTTGCATTGTTTGTTCAACCTCAAAACATATGTTTTGTTTTGTTTTACTATGTTTTACTATGATCTATCAGTTGTCTTTTGCTGCATAACAAATAACCCCAAAACTTAGTATTTTGAAGCAGCCATTAATTGTTCCTCACAGTTGATGAGTAAGCTGCCCTTCCGGTTTAGCCTAGATCCACTCATGTGATTGCATTTACCTGGAGAGTTGGCTGGGTTAGAAATTCCAGGAAGGACTCACTCACATGTTGGTGCTGACTCTTGTCTGGAACATCTTGATTCTCCTCCATGTGGTCTCTTTTCCTCCAGTAGGCAAAACTGGTTTCCTTCTGTGGCAACCTCAAGACAAGGTTCCAATAGGGTGAACATGGAAGCTGCATGGCCTCTTAAGGACAAAGCTCCAGAACTTGCAAAAAGTCATTTCTGCCACATTTTATTGGGCAAAGCAAATCACAAGGCCAACTCAGATTCAAAGGGGTAGAGAAGTAGAATCTACCTCTGGATGGGAGGCATGTCAATGTCACATTGCAAAGAGTTGTACATATTAGAATTGGAAGTATTTGTGGTCCTTAAAAAATCAACCTCAGGTGACGCCCCCCTCCTTGATACTGAGGATTTGTGTCCAAGTTCTCTTTGGGTGGGGCTTCTTCTCTGGCCCCCATTTTGAATGCCTGTTCTTATGAACTGTCTAGTTTCCAAAGACCTCTATAGGCACCAAGTCTCTATTTCCAGGTTTTGCATGTTTAGAGTCATCAATGCACTCTTCTCAACAGTATTGTCAAATCTTGTTTCATACTTTCTTCCTTACTATATGATCTTTGCAAGGGGGAGGAACAATAGAAAATTATTTTCAAGCTGATACAAAATATGCTACCTTTTGAAAAAGCCTACATAAAAAGGAAGAAAGATTTCAAACAAACAACTTTACTTTACACCTCAGGAACTAGAAAAAGAAGAGTAAACTAAACCAAAGTTAGCAGAAGGAAGGAAATAATAAATATCATAGTTGAAATAAATCAAATAGAGAATAGAAAAAAAATCAACAAAACTTAGAGTTGATTTTTTGAAAAAATAAGCAAAATCAACAAACCCTTAGTTAGAGTGATGAATAAAAAAGAGAGAAGACTCAAATAAAGAAAATCTGAAATGACAAAGGAGACACTATCACAGATGTCTCAGAAATAAAAAGGATGATAACAAAATATTATAAATAATTATTTGTGGTCAAACTGGGTAACCTAGAATAAATGGATAAATTTCTGAAACATACAACCTACTCAGACTGAATCAAGAAGAAATAGAAAGCCTGAACAGACCAATCAGAAATAAGGAGAGTGAAGTAATAAGTAAAAACCTCCTAACAAAGAAAAGCCCAGAATCAGATGGCTTCATGGCTGAATTCTACCAAACATTCAATTCCAATCTTCTTAAACTCTTCCAAAGAATAGAAGTAGAGGGAATATTTTCAAACTAATTTTATGGTATCAGGGTGATACCAAAGCCATACAAAGACGCCACAAGAAAAAAAAACTACAGGCCAATATGTCTGATGAACATAGATGCAAAAATACTCAATAAAATAATAGCAAACCAATATATGGATTCAATGCAATCCCTGTCAAAATTTTAAAAGCATTTTGTAGAAATAGAAAAGACAATTCTAAAATTTGTATGGAACCACAAAAGATTTCAATCAGCCAAAGCAACCTTGAGAAAGAACAGAGTTGGTGGTATCATACTTCTTGATTTCAAATGATATTACAAATCTATAGTAATCAAAAGAGTATGGTACTGGCATAGACCCATAGTCCAATGGAACAGAATAGAGAGCACAGAAGTGAACCAAAGCATATATGGTCAACTAATTTTCAACAAGGGCACCAAGAATACACAATGGGGAAAGGATAGTTCTTTAATTAAATGATGCTGGGAAAACTGGATATCCACAAACAAGAAAATGAAATTGTACTCGTACCTTACACTACACACAAAAATCAACTCAAAATGGATTAAAGACAAATGTAAGACCTGAAGCTGTAAAACTCCTAGAAGAAAACATAGGGTAGAAGCTCCTTAACACAGGTCTTGTGATAATTTCTTGTATATGACACCAAAAGCTCAGGCAACAAAAGAAAAAATAAACAAGTGGGACCACATCAAACTAAAAAGTTTCTGTATAGTGTAGGAAAAAGTCAGCAAAATGAAAAGGCAACCTACTTATTGGGAGAAAATATTCACAAACCATATATTGGATAAGGGATTAATGTCCGAAATATATAAGGAACTCATATAAGTCTATGGCAACAACAACAAAAAAATCCAATTAAAAAATGGGCAAAAGATCTGAATAGACATTTTTTCCAAAGAAGACATACAAATGGCCAATAGGTATATAAGAGGTACCCAACATTAGTAATCAGAATTGCAAGTCAAAACCATGAGATATCACCTCACACCTGTCATGATGGCTGTTATCAAAAAGATAAAAGATAACAAGTGTTAGTGAGGATGTGGAAAAAAGGGAACCCTTGGTCACTGTTGGTGGGAATGTAAAATGGTGCGGGAGCTATAGAAAACAGTATGGAGGTTCCTCCAAAAACAAAAATATAACTACCACATAATTTAGCAATTCCACTATTGGGTATATATCCAAAAGAACTAAAATTAGGATCTCTAAGAGATATCTGCACTCCTATGTTCATTGCAGCATTATTCACAATAGCCAAGATCTGGAAATAACCTAAGTATTGTTGACAGATAAATAGATAAAGAAAATGTGGTGTGTGTGTGTACAATGGAATATTACTCAGCCTTAAAATAGAAGGAGATTCTGCCATTTGAAGCAACATGGATGAACCTGGAATATATCATGCTAAGTGATATAAGGCAGACACAGAAAGGAAAAAAAATTGCATTATCTCACTTATATGCGTAACCTAAAAAAGCCAAATACCTAAAACTAGAGAGTAGAATGGTGGTTACCAGGTCTGGGAAATGGGGAGATGTTGATAAAAAGCTATAAAGGTGTGGTTATGTAGAAGGAACAAGCATAGAGATGTAATACACAGCATCATGACTGTAGTTAATAATATTGTATTGAATACTGGAAATTTGCTAAGGGAGTAGACTTCAGGTGCTGTCACCAGAAAAAAAGAAAAAAAGTAACTTTATGAGGAGATGGATATATTAATTAGCTTGACTATAATAATCACTTCACCATGTATATGTATATAAAATTTTCATATTGTATACACTAAATACATACAATTTGTATTTAAAATAATAATAATAGTAATAAATAATAGAGATATGATGTAGAATGGTGATTGTCACGAGCTGGGTGGAAGAGGGAACAGGGAGTTATTTTTTAATGGATATAGAGTTTCAGTTTTGCAAGAGAAAAAGTGTTCTGGAGATAGATGGTGGTGATGGTTGCACAACAATACAAATGTACTTAGTACCATTGAACTGTACACTTAAAAATAGTGAACACAGTGAACTTTATGTAATGTATACTTTATCACAATACTTAGGTATACATCTAACAAAGTATGTACAGGATATATGTATATATATATATGTGTGTATATATATATATATACACACATATATATATATACAAAAAACTATGAAAATCTCATAAAAGAAATCAAAGAAGATCTAAATATGTGGAAAGATATTCCATGTTCATGGATTGGAAGACTCAATATTATTAAGGTATCAATTCTCAATTTGATCTATAGATTCAACATAATCCCAGTGAAAATCTCAGTAAGTTATTTTGTTAATATCAACAAAATTGTTCTAAAGATTTAATGGAGAGGCAAAGGACCTAGAATAGCCAACACAATACTAAAAAAGAAGAGAGTTGAATGACTGACCCTACCCTACTTTAAGGTTTACTATAAAGCTTCAGTAAACAAGACAGTCTGGTATTAGCAAAAGAATAGACATAAATTAAGGGCACAGAATAGAGAGGACAGAAATAGACCAACACAAATATAGTCTACTGATCTTTGACAAAGGAACAATGACAATTCAGTAAAGAAAGGATCATCTTTTCCATAAACGATGCTGGAACAACTTGATGTCCATATGCAAAATTGAATCGAATGCACGAATTGT
Source organism: Ceratotherium simum simum (assembly GCF_057802395.1). Taxonomy (NCBI): domain Eukaryota; kingdom Metazoa; phylum Chordata; class Mammalia; order Perissodactyla; family Rhinocerotidae; genus Ceratotherium; species Ceratotherium simum. Next base: position 25,534,033 of record NC_141910.1, read on the forward strand.
CTAGACTCATGCAAATGAATCTAGACACAGACCTTACACATTCAGAAAAATTAATTCCTAATGGGTCATAGGACTAAATATAAAACACAATACTGTAAAATTTCTAGAAAAATAAAAACATAGGAGACAATTTATGTGATCTTAGATTTGGTGATGAGTTTTTAGACATGACACCAAAAACATGGTAAATTTTACCTTAGAATTAAAATCATCTGCTCTGCCAAAGACACTGTTAAGAGAATAAAAAGACAAATGTCATAGACTGCAAGGAAATATTTACAAAACACATATCTGATAAAGGAGCTGTATTCAAAATATACAAAGGACCCTTAAAAGTCAATAATAAGAAAACAAACAATCCAGTTAAGAAATGGGCAAAAGATCTGAACAGATACCTCACCAAAGAAGTTATACAGATTGCAAATAATCATATGAAAAGATGCTCAATACAATTTGTCATCAAGGAATTGGATGCTGAATTTGTCAAATGATTTTTCTTAATCTGTTGAAATGATCATGTTTTTCTTCTTTAGTCTGTTGTGATGAATTACATCGAGTGGCCCTTGAATGTTGAACCAGCCTTGCATTCATGAACTAAACCTCACTAGGTCATGATGTATTATTCTTATTTTATATGTTGATAGATTTGTTTTGCTAATATTTTGTTGAATATTTGTGTGTCGTGTATGAGAGACATTGGTTGACAGTTTTTCATTTTTTATATTATTTTTATCTGTTTTTTCATATGGGTGTACTGCCTCACAAAGTGAGTTGGAAAATGTTCCCTCCTCTTCTATTTTTGTGTAAAATTGTGTAAGATTATGTAAAGTTGATATTATTTCTTTCTTAAATATTTGGTGTACTTTATCAGTACAGCCATTTAGTCCTGGGCTTTTCGTTCCTGGAAAGTTTTTAATTATGAAGAATTTTCTTTAATTGATTTAGGGATATTCAGGCTATCTATTTCTTCTTGAATGAATTTTTGTATTCATCTTTCAAGTAATTCGTCCATTTTGTCTAAGTTGTCAAATTTATAGGCATAGAATTTTTTTTAGCTTTCTCTTATTATTTAAGAATCCCTTCTTTCCTTACTATCTGAGAGTCTGTAGTGATATTCCCTTTTATTCATAATATTGAAAATTGGTATCTTCTCTCATTTTTTTTTTATTCAGTCCATCTAAAGATTCATTAATTCTATTGATCTTTTCAGTGAACTAGCTTTTGGTTTTATTGTTTTTTCTCTATTGTTTTTCTCTGTTTTCAATTTCATTGATTTCTGTCCTTATTTTTATTATTACCTTCTGCTTGCTCTGTAATTTGTTCCTCTGTTTCTAGCTTCTTAAGGTGAAACTTGGATCATTGATTTGAGGCCTTTCTTCTTTACTAACATAAGCATTTAATGCTATAAATTGTCCTCGAGACACTGTTTTAGCTTCATCCCAAAAATTTAACTTTATCCTCATTTTTGTCACTCAGTTCAAAATATTTTATCTTTCCCCTTTATACTTTGTCTTTAACCTATGGCTATTTAGAAGTGTGTTGTTTAATTTCCAATTATATTGGCACTTTCAGATATCTTTTTGTTTTTAGTTTCCATTATGATCAAAGGACATACTTTGTCCTCTATATCCTTACTTTGTCTTCTATATCCTTACTAATTTTCTGTCTACTTGTTTTATTGATAATTGAAAGAGTAGTGATAAAGTCTTCAACTATAATTGCAGATTTAATTGTTTCTCTTCCTTTCAGTTCTATTATTTTTCCTTCCTCTGAGAATTTGTCATATTTTCCCTGGTTCTTTGTTTTTGCTGTAATATTTGGGTTTATACTAGACATTTAAAATAGCATGTTGTAAGACTCTGGGTGCTATTAAAATCTCTGGTGAATGTTGATTTTTTATTTTAGCAGGCAATCAACCCAGTTAGGTTCAGACTGAAAAGTCTTTTTTGCCTTCTATGGGTGGCAGTTCCAATGTCAGTTAAGATTTCAAAGGTTTTGCTATGTTGCTTTAGATATGTTTTGCTCATGTAACTCTCACTAGTTAGTCTGGGACTGGGGCAGTAGCTTATATCATAGTTCAGTTCTCAAAGCCTTTGCTGTGCTGGCTTGTATCTATTACACTCATGCACATCTTAGGGGTGAGCCCAGGACTTGTGTAAATTCATACACAGAAGGAAGGGGTTATCTTCTCCAGCTCTATTCTCTCTGAGATTTCTCCTACATGCTTTAGCTCTCAGGGAGCCTTTTCCCCTCAGAGGTTTTACTATCACATGCTCAAGTCAAATTTGGGAAAAACTTGGGAATTCACTCCTGAATTTGTCTTTCCAAATTCATCCTTCTCCAACTTGTCTGCTATTGCTAACTTTTCAGAGTCCTCAGATAGTTGCTTTTTAAATGTTGTCTAGAGTTTTTAGTTGTAATCAGTGGGAGTGATAGGTATAGTGGGCTTACTCCATTTTGACCATCATCAGAAGTGCTAACACGGTTTTAGTAAATTATAATAACAAACAGGTACTTATCAAGTAGTTCATAGCAATCTGAGGATTATTTTGGGGCAATATGCTTTGTTTAAAAAAGTATATATATAACAGGTATCAAGAAATTTTGTTTCCAACATGAGGCCTGTGTGTGCTGATATTCAATGACTATCTTAATGAAAGGCTTTAGAGATGACCGCCACCTAGCAGGGGTTCAATGAATGTACCTTTTGCATTATAAACAAATACTGATAATTAAAAACATAATTTACAAATATATTAATAAAAATATGTACACCACAGAAAACATTCCATTAAAGGATTCCTTTAAGCAATAATAACGTAAAAAACTTAAAATAGATTTTGTTCTTCTCAGACACATTTATGTTATGCAAAATACACTTTACTTGAATTAAAGGATATTTTTGTTTCAATTGTCAATCATATCCTGGTAAGTCTACAGAATTATTGATCTTAGTTGTGAAAATCTTGAGATGACGATGCTTGATTATTCATTTGCTTTGTAAATTGGCATCACCAAGAAGCATCACAAGGTTCTTCTCACTTTGGAAAGTCACCACAGCTCTAAAATTTAGTGCTGAGCCTAGCAGGCTTTAAATGTTTAAAGAATTGATCCATCTCTCAGGGACAGGGCTGCATAATCTAAGCTCACAGAATGTGAGGAAGAAAATAGAACTATCACTTTTCAATGAGAACTATAGCTTTCACAAAAAAAAAAACAGAATATATATACTGGCTTGAACCAACCATCCTCTTCCTATAGGCAGATCTATAAAAGAACCACCATAATCAGAACGAGTGCTGTCAAACAGGATATAAGAACTAAGAAAGTGTATTGATTTGAATGTTTAAAAGTAGTATAGTACTGTACTCTCAGGCAAATTCTTGTCTTACTACCTAATAACTGTGAGAGTTTGGGCATATCATTTTAACAATGTTGAGAGGGTAGATTCCTGTTCTTGAATTGTCAAGAGATAAAAATGTGAGGTATTGATCTCGTTCCCTTAATCAAACGGTGCAAATCCTAAAAAGGCTACAACCAACTAACAATATGCTCCCATATGAATAGTCAACCATCAGCCATTTCCCTCCAAATAGATAACAAAAATGGTGGAGAATTAAAAAAAGAAAAAATTATCCCTCTTTATTATGCCCAACACTGAAGGAGGTCGCATTTAGAAGAAGGAATAATGGGAGACATAATAAAAGAACAAACACTCCCCACCACACATATGCATACAACCCATCATTACACTCACACTGTTTGGCTTATGGTGGAGAAGGGGAGAGATAGATATAGATCCTTTGAAGAAATAGGAAAAGAAACAAGATAATATAAACTCACAGAAGACAAGAGAGAAAGGAAACTTCAAGAAGAAGGGAGTAATCAACTGGGCTACATGTGGCAGAGTGGTTGCATAGGGTATTGGCTCTAAAAAGGCCCCTTGAACTTGGAAGGCAGATTTGAGAAAGCTCTTTGAGTGAAGTTCAATAGATAACGCATAACTTTACATGGCGAGGCTTGGGGGAGCTGGTCAAGAGCAGACTACTTAATTGGGGTGTCTGGCAGAAAAAAGGAGGAAGAGGGAGTTACAATAATAGTTTTGTGGGAGAATTCTTATTTATATGATATAAATTCCTAAGCTTATCATTAGGAATAAGGGAGGTCTAAAGATTCAAAGAGGTAGTGGGAGGTGTAAAAATTATCTATGGAGCACCTACTATGTGTCTGACACTTTTCAGCACTAAAGAAAAAACATTGGCAAAGATCTTTGCTTCTCATGATTTGCATTCTAGTGGAAAGCGGAAATAAAATAAGTAAAATATATAATTTGTTACATGCTGATATGTGCTATGGAGGAGAAATATTCTCAAGTAATATTCAGCCTTTTGAGGGGGCAAAATACCTCTTCCTCCAAGAAAAAAGGTAAAAATGTCAGATGAAACTAGAGAAACACTTAAACGGAGAAGGGGTTAGGACAATTGAGTCATTTTGTATAGGAAAGTGGCCTTTTATCTCTGCTTTTATTTAATACTTCTCTTAGCGTGTGTTTGTCAACACTTTGCTGGGCTCCTACTTCCCTCACTACATTGATGGGGGAATTAACACATGTTGGAGGACTAACTGTTGATGTACAATCTCAGTTCCTTCATTATGGATGGTGATATAATACAACCAAGGTAGTATATTTTCCATTTACACATTCTATTGTCTCATTAGCTGTCGTACATCACTTTCACCTACCTATCAACTAGCACATTTTACTTCCTTACATGCCCACAGTCATCTTTAGTGACAATCAGCATATCCTGAGTTGTCACAACAAACCTTAATTTCAAGCAGCGAACCATGTCTCAGTTGCATATTAGAACAAGTTTATGTATATAATATGGTTTCAGCAAATGAATTGAGTGTAACAGAATTGATTTCATGTCCATCACTATCCCTTCCATCGTTTTATATAGAATATCCCTTTTAACTCTTTTTTTCAGATTAACATCCAATTTTTCACTATGGGTGGAGGACTCTACATGTGTGGCCTCAAATGTAATGGCTCATAGAGTTTGAATAGCTTGCCTAAAGTCACCAAACGTATCAAAGTCTTGCTCATGATCTTTATGGGTTGGTTCTCTGGAGCAGTTAGCAATTTCAGAAACAATAAGGCAGCCCTGGAAAGGCTATGAAGAAGGTCCCTGAAAGAGGGAAGATCTCTAGAAAAAGCAGGTTCATTCAGCCTGGACTACATATAGCCATGGACTGCCTCATGATCCAAGCTCTACCATATATCTTTGGAGTTCTGTTTGTCCAAAACTGTGGTATCATTTTCAAGCTCTTTTCAGAAATATACGAATACTCACAACCGCATTAATCTCATGTCCGTTTGATTCCCCATTTGAATCCATGAACTGGCATAGTGAGTTCACGCTTCTCATCCCCACGTCTGAGTTCTTGCATGTGATGTGTGAACATTCAAAGTCCCGACTTCACTACCACTCTCTTTCTAACTCTGCTCTCTGCTCTAGACGCCTGAGACCCAGGAACCCCACAGCATCCCTGATTCAAGACCTTGTCCAAGTTTCACTCTCAGAGAATGTAGTTTTCCATCACACTACAAGCAAACTCAAGCCTTGGTCCCTTTTGCTTCCAGGTCTTCCTTAGCACAGGACTCTATGCCCCTCTGAACTTCCTTCTAGCTGCCTGATGCTTTCTTAAAACAGTCTGTCCCCACTCTTCCTTGGCCTGAAATATTCTGAAACACCTCCGGGAATCCCTGATTGGAGATTCTTCCTCACTTCTTATATAACCAGTGAAGCTACCAGTGCAATTCAGACAGTGGCCAATTTTATCTCCTGTTATTCCTTCAGATTTTTCCAGTTGGGTTAATTTAATCCCCTCCCCCACACCAACCCCCCTTCCCAAATCCATTTTCACAGTCTCCTTAGTAGGAGGTAAGGGGCATTAAATCCCAAAGGTTTCTGCTAAATTTCTCCATTCTTCTTTTGCCAACAGGAGGAAACTAGGTGTTTCTGCTGGGTTTGCTAGTAATGGGATTTTTTTTCCTTTTCCTAACACAGTTCTATAATTAATGCATGTTTCTTTGAGTCTACATTTATATTTAACACATTTTAAAAGGTACAAAATGCGTTTTAAAGATGCTTCTTGTTCCCTTGTGATTATTCAAGTACGGAGGAGCCATGTAAGGATTATGAGAGAAACTCACAGGAAGGAGGGGTAGGCTATTGACAGAGACTCTCCAGAGCAGAAGCCATGCGAAGGGGAAGTCCATGGACTTGGAAACTCTTGCACCACCTGCTGGTAATTTAGGAAAGCAATTAAATGCCAGACGTGGACTGACGCACTCCCTGTGGCATTTGGGAGCAACCACACTCTATGAGTATCATTTTATCATCAGAGTCTGGAAGGCTGACAGATGCAGAGCCTGTGCTTAAACTAATGGAAAACTTAGTTTTGGCAACTCACACCCCTGGAAAGCTGGCTGATTTAAAAAAGAACCCTTTCTCCTCTTTCCCTCAATCCACTCCAACAGTACCTCAGCCTTGAGAGAGCTTCAGGTTTTTGGATGCCTCTCTTTTCACTCTCCTCCAACATAGCCTCCTTGGCCGGTTTCTAAGCGGGCTCTTTCTCTCCAGCCCTTGGAGCTCATTCCAAAGGATAATGTCTACTTTGTTGGTTGAAAGTGCCCTGAGATATCCACCATATGCAAGGAGACTTAGAGACCAGGGTGATTTCTATGGCTTACGAATCACAGAAGGATGCTCTGGGGAGAGGAAGGGAAAAGTGCAAGCTGGATCAGGGGCTTTTCTCCTTGCATCCAGGATACCCTGAGATGCATCCCTCAGCTGCCTTAATGAAGACCTAGCAGTCATTGCACATATAAGAACGCTACTAGAAGCTATTAGTACATAATTGTCACTCAATATGACTGACCACTGTAGTAACTCTGAGATTTAAAGGATCCAGGTGGTTTCTGCAGCCATAGTTCTCAACCCTTATACTACATAGAAATTGCCTGGGGAGCTTGTTAAATTGGTAGATACCTGAGCCCTGTTCCAGAGATCCAGATTTAATAGGTCTGAGTAGGGCTCTGGAATTGGTACATCTAAGAAGGCCTCCCAGTGGTTCTGATGCTCAGGCCACACTTTAAGAAACACTAAGAGCAGCCAATGGAGTAAAAGTTCTCTCATTATTTCCATTTCCAAAATCGTTTCTCCAATTATATCCTCTGTCATTTTATCCCATCCTCTTCATTGTGGCTCTTTTGCAAGAAAAGCAGGATTACTGTTAGTAAATTAGATATTACGGATGAATAAGAATAAAAATTAAATAGCTTAATCTAAACTTATACCTAGAGAGATAACCCATGTTAAACTGTTAACTTTTGTAGTGTATTCTTCCAAAATTTTTGTACACACACACACATACTCATACACATAAACTATATGTGTATATATTTGTACTTTATAAGTCGTTTTGTTCACTTACTATATCATGAATGTCTTTGCATGCTGACAAACCCATAATATCTTCTTCATCATTTTTAATGGCTTGTCCATGAAACACACATATGATTGTTTAGCCAGTGTCTTAGTATTGAATATTTAGATTTTCCCCAATAGTTCTGCCCTTATAAACAAATCTATGATGAACATTTCTGTGCATATGCCTACTTGTTCAATCTTTTCCTTAAGACAAATTTCTAGTGGTGGAATTGTCAAGTCAAAGGGTTATAGATTTTAAGACTTTTGATAAGTTGCTAAATGTCCCCCAAGAAATGTTTCTTGATTTACCCTTTCAGTAGCACTTTATAAAAGGGAGGAAACACACCCTTGCCAATTTGGATACTATAATTAAAAAAAAAAACTATTACTTACATGCTCTGATACAAAAAATTATTTTTATTGCCTTAATGTGAGTTTATTTGACTCACAGAGAGGATGAACCTCTTTTTTAGCTATATGTTTGCCATTTAAGGTTCTTTTTTTATGAACTGCTTATTCACATTCTTTGCCCACTGTTTTCTTGCAACATTTGTCTTTTTCTTTCTAACTAGGAAGAGCTGTTCACATATTAAGTATATTAACTCTTTGTTGGTTATATATTTGCAAACATGTTCCCATATATTTTTAAAAACATTTTTGTTCATATTTTGGTTTGCTTTTTCTCTTCTACTGTTATTGATTTTTATGAGGTAAAAATGTATACTTTTTCTTAGAATTTCTATCCTCAATTTCGTATGTGGAAAGACCTCTCCTACTTCAAAATTATGTAAATATTCACTTACATTTTCTTCCAGTATTTTTATAGTTTATTTTTATATTTAGATCTTTGATCTGTCTGAAAATTTTCTTTATTTTCCATATTGTTAGCCTATTGTCCCAATAGCTATCAGTCCCCCTATATTTTGTGAGAGAAAAGTTCCGAACAGCTCTCTAAGTTATATACATATGCATGGTCTGGAAGAAACAAAACAAAATATCTCTTTAGAGGGTGTTCCCTTACGCTAGGTCCATGGAAAACTCTCTTGCATTTGATTTTGAGACTCACTAAGCAATATGATTTCCAGAAGAAGCCACCAGCCTTCCTTTCCCTTCCCACTATCTGCAGGTCAATAGGTTTCCAAAGGCTGTTGTATCTCAGATAAATCCAAAAGCAAAGGAAAAGATAATAAAAGAAACCCAGTATGGTTTAATATCAAGATTTCATTTGTACACTCCAATTCCCTTCCACTCTCTCCCAGCATTTTCTACACGCCCCAACTGCAACATGAGAGAATAAAATGAGCACAAAGTGAGAGCAGATGTGTATTTTGACCCTGGCTTTGTCACTGTGTGACCACTCATTTCTCTATATCTTTTCTAAAATGGGGAGGTGTGTGCATTCATCTGCTTGGACTGCCATAACAAGATATCATAGACTGGGTGGCTTAAACAACAGAAATTTATCTTCTCACTGTTCTGGAGGCTGGAAGTTCAAGATAAGGTAATGGCAGAGCTGTTTTTTGCTGAGGCCTCTCTTCCTGGCTTGCAGACAGCCACCTTCTTGCTGTGTCCTCACAAGGCTTTTCCTCTGTGCATGTGCATGGAGAAAGATCTCTGGTGTCTCTTCCTCTTCTTATGAGAACACCAGTCCTCTTGTATTAGAGTCCCACCTTTACGACTTCATTTAACTATATTTACCTCCTTAACAGCCCTATCTTCAAATACAGTCACAATGGGGCTTGGGCTTCAACTTATGAATTTTGGGGGGCACAATTCAGTCCATAACAGTATGGATATCTAGATCTCATAAAGATGTAAACATTTTCGAAACACTTTCAAATAAGTGTCAGTGGCTTTGGGAGAAAAAGCCTAAAAAGGCAAATTGCATTTCCATTGAAGTCAGCCAGTCTGTTTTTAGCATGTAAATATGTACAGGGCTGTGCTGGAAGCCTCCAAGTGTTCAAAAGCAGCCTACAGCACAGTCCCTACCCTTCAATGGCTTAGTTTCTCAATGTGGGGAGGTGACACCAACCTTTGAAACAATGAGAGAACCACACAAAATCCCATATGATTAAGGGCAAGATGGGGCTTCAAATAATACACCTATGTACTAGGCAATCAGATAAGAGATGCATCTTTAGAGTTCAAATGCTGAAGGCGGGGTGAGCCTTTGGTCTGTCCCCTGGGACTTCCCACATTCAGAGGCAAAGCAGAAGGATGCATCACGTTTCCTCTGAGAAAATTCCCTTGTGTGAGTGTTGGCTTGTTCTGAATGGAGGCAGGTAGACCTTGTTCTGAGCTGGTGGAATCAAACTTTAGCTGATGCGTAGACAGAGGGGCCCAGTGGAGTGTCACTCAGGCACATGTAGGCACATTACCTTCAGAGAGACCTTCTTGGTAGGTTACAGGAGTCATTGAAATTTTGGACCAAAGGAAGAGAGGGAATAGCATCAGCATTTTATTTTCTGAAAATCAACATTATTTTAGAAACATGGAAGCCTGTGTGGGCTGAGAGGGCATGTTCTGGGTTGTCTGAACCAGTCATTCTAACCAGGCCTCTCATTTCTGCAGAGAAGGAAAAAAATGAGTTTGTGGAGACAAGTGTCAGCCTCTTCAAAGACAAGTAGTGGCATTAGTGTCCTAAAAGTGGATAATCCCAAACACCAAACTGGTGAGAAGCCGGGCAAATACAGCAGGAGTGGGAAGAGGGCGTGGCAGGGCTGTGGGTGCTGCCAAGGAGGAGCGCACCCCACCACGGCTAACAGGAAATCTTGCCCTCTCCCCAGTGACAGCGCTGCCTTTCCTTCTGCCCCTGGCCCCTTCTCTTGGAGAGCAGGTTGCTAAATACCTGGTTGTAAACCCCACAAGTGGAGCTACCTGAAGTAGTTTAACCCACTGCAAGTGTTGTACCAATCATTCAACAATTCCCACGGCTGCTTTTGTGAGAAGCCTCTCTCTTAAGCCTCTGGTTTAAGAATTTAGAGTAATCATGTAAAAATGATACCCCTGTGCTCCATGATCCGCTGAATCTCGCTAATGCCGGATCCCAGAAGAGGGCTTATTAATGGTGAGACGCAGTGCCTCTCTCTCGGCTCGTGTTTCACACGGATCTCTCGTATGGATTCAGCTGTAAACCTCACTGCTGATAAAGGGAGGATAATGAACCTCCCCGCTTCAGGAGAAGGAAATCTAGGGCTGATGGAGTAGTTACCTGCTGTCCCTCCTGATGCTGGGGCAGACGTGAGAGGTGTGCTTCACGGCCATGGGATATTAAGAAATTATAGCACCTCTCCAGGGCCAAATATTGATCTTTAAATGCAGCCTCTTGCACCATGGCTGAGGAAAGCCCAAGACATAAGAGGAAGTGGCCTTGAATCTTTAATAGTTCCATGGTAATTGTTTTGTCAGTTCTCTACTACTAACAGGATGAAGGAATTCTCACTTTTGTGTAATTTCAATAAAAATAAATGAGGCCTTGGAATCTCTGGATGCCATAAACTAGATCATTCTAGAATATTTTGGGGCTCAGGACTTCTCCCACTTCGTTCTGACAGTGGCCACTTGGCCACTGCTTTCTCTATAGAAGAAGTCTGTGAGGGGCCCTGAGTGGAACACAATTGCCTCTCTGGGCCCCGCCATTCACAGTCCTTCCTCATCCAAAGGCGGCAGGAGAATGCCAGTTCCCACCTTAAATGAGAAACCCTTTGTAGAACCCAGATTTAAGACTGTTTGGCACACATTACTCCAAAGCACATTTTTGAATGTAGAATTTCACATTTAAAACAGCTTGATTCTGCATCAAGCTTTATCCTTTCCCAAACACTCACATGCAATATCTCATTTGCCGCTTAAATAGTCAAGCAAGGGGCTAAGAGAATCTTGTTCGAGAGATGACAAAGCTGAGGCACACAGATGTTAGGCCGCTTGCTAAAGCTGCACTGATGTTCAGCTGTGGAACAAGGACTAGAACACAGGATTACTGGGCTTCCAGCCAAGGCCACTTTGAAACGTGCCATTTCTCTCAAACTAAGGGGTTGCCTTATCAGATTATATGTTGAAAACTGAAAGAAAAAATTGGCTTTCTGAAGAGATTAATGATTTTGATCAGATAGTACCTGAGCAAGACATTTTTTCTCTGATTTTTCCTAATAGTACAGGGTGACAGGTGAAATAAACCGTTTATCCCAAGTGCCCAAGCAGACGGATTCTGGGCTGAAGTGTCGTTTACCCCTTCTCGTAGGACATACGGCTCAGGCCTCGATTACTTTGGTGTGTGGCCAGGGGTTTACTTCTGGAGATGACATCCCAGGTAATTGGCCATCCTGGAAGAATGTTCTGGTGTCATTCAAAGCGTATTTCAGTCAACGGTGCAATAACATCCTTGGAAAAAGTGCCCTTTCGCATGAAGAGAGGAGGACAAACACTGGAGAACTGAACTCTCAGTTCTGAAGGAATAGTCAGGACCCCTGCTCTTCAAACTGGTCCCCCTGCCAGAGCGACTTCTCTGGAAAGACATAGAGACACATATACCTAAATACCTGCAGATAACATTAATTGGCACTTTTTCATCAAAACGACTCTTTCAGTGAGACCCATCTGGATAACCACTCCTGCCTCATGGGAACTGATACTCTTGTTTTAAATTTAATTTTCACTTACTTAACCTTAAAAAAAAAAGCAACTCATTCTACTTCCTGCTTATTGAATAAAGGATTAGTATTATTTTCCTTCCTCCAGTGAACTTTCTTGCACTTCATCCTCAGTAGATTGTATGTCTTTGTGTTTCTTTGCCAAGATGTCACTGTTGAGCGAATCACAGGTCCTAAAGCTGCCCGGTTCATGCAGTGAGAACTTTTTATTCGGAATTGCTTGAGGTCATCTCAATGGGAAGAATGGGTAGGAATGAGAATTTACCCCCAACTTGGATTAAAATAACTTCCAAGCACATCCTAGAGCAGGAACAAAGATGAAAGGGGCCCCAAATTATGGGAGTATTTGAAATAACAAGGCAAGGGTGTCCTTTGAAATATACTCAGCCACATTTGTTTGCCTTTAAGTCAGATCACCTTAACCAAGGACGTTGGGTGGCAGGAACAAATGGTTAATGATTGTGGAAGGAACCTGGCCAATTGGCTTTTCTTCCTTTCTCTTTCTTTTACTTATCTTTTTATATTATTATTTTTTTTTAACTTTGGCTAGAATGCCCAGTAGGAGTGCAGACTGGAAGATCGGCTGTCTTTTGAACTGGAGACATCACAGGGAACTGGAGAGGCTCCAAATTGCTAACCTGAGGCCGGAGCAAAAACTTTTTTTCGTCGAAGGGACTGCTTTTTTTTTCCCTCTCCTTCATCGAATGGCATCCCAAGTCCTGCTGGATTGCAACTGTCTTTGTTCCTGCAGCCAAGCCTTATAGCTGGCTCACACTCTGCCACGCTCATAACCTCACACTAGAAAGGAGATTACAAAGAGGGGCAAACACCCTAGAGGTTTCCCCTTTATCAGAACCTTCCCTGTCAGTTGGGCTCCTCATTTCCCGAGCCCTTGTCTGATTATTAGTGTACTGACGGAATAAAAATAACCTCATATTCTTACATGAATCATAAATAAAACCCTTTTATTTCATCAAAGAGGTTGGCAGGTTTATAGTCCTTTGCAATGCAGGCACGATGTGAATGACATACCTTTAATTTTGCTGACAAGCTCATTGGAGTTCGAATGAAAAAAGAGTGAAAAGTGGGTGACTTCGAAAACGGTTGTGCAGGAGCTTTTCGGTGAGGATAAATATTTCACCTTGCCACTGTAATCAGGGATCCAACTGATCTTGGTAATGAACTCTTCAATTACAGCCCACTTCTCACTCTTCAAAACTGCCTAAGCAACAATACCACAGTGATTATTGCTGACGTTACAGATGGAAGCAACCTGCAAAGAAAGAAAGAAAGGGGGTAAAAGGGAAAGGAAAGAAGCGGTGTGGTGGGAAAAGAAAGCCATTGAAAGTTAACATCACTGGATCCTCAAATAAGGAAAAGCTATGGAGCGGGACAATGGAAAAAGTATATCCCCCACCCCCACTCATGTCCATTTCCCTTCCTATCTAAACCATCTTGAAGATTCCATGGATGTTCCAAATTTTTATTAATCTTGGCTTGCGCTCTCCAAATCAGAGAACTCAGCAATGAAAGCCTCCACAGTTTGTATAGCTAGCCCGTTTGCCTTTGATTTCTACTAAGTGTGACATATGATATTGTGAAGCCCCTTCTTTAAAGGATGGGAAGCATCTACAGCAATGTTCTCAGTGCTGACTTTGGTGTGAGTGAGCTTCCCGCTTCCCATTGAGAGTAGAGAAGAGTCAAAAGAGAGAAAGAAACACTAGATGCTGGGTTCCTAAATAATTGATCTTAATTTTTCCAGAGCTTCAACAAAGCTTTGGAGATTAGGGTTTTACGTAAGAAAAAGCAAAGGAAAAAAAATGGAAGATTCTTAAAAGTTAATTACTGGAAAAGGAAGGATGCCTCACTTTATGACGAACCCCTCTGGTGAGTCAGTCCAAGAGACAGGCTGAAAACTTAGTGCTAAATGATGAGATTTTATACAGGCTGGCTTTGGGGCTCCCAACTTAGCTTAGGATTGGATTTCACTGCCAAATCTAGATTGTCCTCCATTATTTGAGAAATTTTAGGAAGAATAATGGTTAGTACTGATGATCTTCTGGCTTCATCCTGGAAAAAAAAGACAGGTCAAACTTTGCAAAGCATGAGGCTTCCTTAAGGCAGCAAAGTAGGACAGTAGAGTTGAAATGAACCAGGAGAGAAAGTATACTTTTCTCTTCTCAATGAAACGAAAGCCATGTTTTGTTCTAGTTACATACCTTCCACAGAGCCTAAAATGGGGCAAGTCTCTGGTTTTCTAGGTAACATAAGAAGCAAGGCAGCAGTTACTCAAGGAGCCACTGGGCCCAAGGGGCTCTGGCTGTCTGCAAAGTTCCCAGACTCAACCTCGCGCATCCAGTCTATGAGTCTTCCAATCCTCCCAAGTGAGGTGGCTTTTACTTCATGGATGCCTTGGGATTGTTTTCCTGTTCAATTTTTTTTATATTGTGGTAAATGCACATAACATAAAGTTTACCATCTTAATGTTTAAATATACAGATCAGTGGTATTAAATACATTCGTAATGTTGTGCAACCATCACTACTGTCCATCACCCTAACTCTTTTCATTCTGTAAAACTGAAACTCCGTACACATTAAACAATAACTCCTCATTCTCTCATCACCCCTGCCTCTGGCAACCACCATTCTACTTTCTGTCTCTGATTTTGACTATACTAAGTACCTAATATAAGTGGAAACATACAGATTTGTCTTTTTGTTGCTGGCTTATTTCACTTAGCATGTCCTCAAGATTCATCCATGTTGTAGCATGTGTCAGAATTTTCTTCCTTTTTAAGAGTGAATAGCATTCCATTGTATATATGTACCACATTTTGCTTATTCATTCACCCATTGATGGACACTTGGGTTGCTTCTACATTTTAGCCACTGTGAATAATGCTATTTTGAACATGAACCTACAAATATCTGTTCAAGATCTCACTTTCAATTCTTTTAGGTGTGTACCTGAAAGTGGAATTACTGGATCATACAGTAATTCTATTTTTAATTTTTTGAGGAACTGCCGTACTTTTTCCCACACAAGCTGTACCATTTTACATTTCTACCAAATAGTGCACAAGGGTTCTAGATTCTCCACATCCTTACCGACACTTGTTTTTCTCTATTTTTTTCATAGTAGCCATCCTAATGTGAGTGAAGTGGTATTTTATTGTAGTTTTAAATTGCATTTCCCTAATGATTAGTGATGTTGAGTACCTTTTCATGTGCTTATTGGCCATATGTACATCTTCTTTGTGCAAGTGTCTATTTGAGTCCTTCGCTCCTTTT
Source organism: Ceratotherium simum simum (assembly GCF_057802395.1). Taxonomy (NCBI): domain Eukaryota; kingdom Metazoa; phylum Chordata; class Mammalia; order Perissodactyla; family Rhinocerotidae; genus Ceratotherium; species Ceratotherium simum. The sequence continues at coordinate 25,549,474 of NC_141910.1, forward strand.
TGAATTTGGTTGTTTGTTGTTCGTTGTTGAGTTTTAAGAGTTCTTAACATATTCTGGATATTAATTCTTTATCGGACATATGTTCTGAAAATATTTGCTCCCATTCTCTGGATTTCCTTTTTACTCTGTTGATAATGTGTTTTGATGTACAAAATTTTAGAATTTTCATGAAGTCCAGTTTGTCTATTTTTCTTTTGTTGCCTGTGCCTTTAGTGCCGCATCCAAAAATCATTGCCAAATATAATGTGAAGTAGATTTTGCCATATATATTCGTCTAAGAGTTTTGTGGTTTTAGGTCTTACATTTTGGTCTGTGATCCACTTTGAGTTAACTTTTGTATAGGGTGTTAGATAAGGGTCCATCTTCATTGGTTTGCTTGTGGACATCCAGTTTTCCCAGCACCATTTGTTGAAAAGAATCTCCTCTCCTCGTTGAATGGTCTTGGCACTCTTGCATCTCTTGATCTTTTTTTTTTTTTCACTTGAAGAAGACTCACCCTGAACTAACATCTGTGCTAATCTTCCTCCATTTTGTCTGTGGGTGGCCACCACAGCATGGCTGATGATCTGCCATGTGAGATCTGAACCCGCGAACCCGGGCCACCAAAGCAGAGCAAGCCAAACTTAACCAGTACTCCACAGGGCCGACCCCGCATCCCTTGATTTTTAGAAACAACTTATAGTAGCGGTTAATTGCACATGCTCCACCTCGGCAGCCCGGAGTTCACGGGTTCGGATCCTGGGCATGCACCAATGCACCGCTTGTCAAGCCGTGCTGTGGCAGCGTCCCATATAAAGTAGAGGAAGATGAGCATGGATGTTAGCCCAGGTCCAATCTTCCTCGGCAAAAAGAGGAGGATTGGCATCAGATGTTAGCTCAGGGCTAATCTTCCTCACACAAAAAAACAGCAAAAACAAAACAAAACAAACAAACAAACAAAAAAACTTCTACATACTTGTGGTTCTGCAAAAAAATATTATTAGGAAGGTGCTATTTTGTCAGTTTTGCAGATGAGGACAGTGTAACTCAAAGGGGTTAAATATCATGCCAAAGATGGTGCAGAAAAATAACCCTGAACCAGCATCCCAATTCTCAAGAAAAGAATGATTTCTTGAGGGTAATGATGGTTGAGAGGCCTATTCCACACATCTGAGTTTTAGCAATGAAATGGTCAGTAAAGAGATACTAATTGTGCTTCTAGGCAAAGGGCTGCCTGGTAGCCCATAGGAGGAAAAGACACCTATAAGTAACGATGACAATGCTCTTATCTCTCTAGGTGAATACAAAGATGCTTATACTGTGGCCAAGAAAGCCTGACCTGTGATAGATTTCCAAGAGCTGTCATGGGCTCCTGCAAGAGATCTTCAGGCTGTGTAAGAAAGCATCAGATGGGCTCAAGGAGAGTATGGCCAGCCTCAGACTACCTGGGAAACATGGTACCCTCACAAACTACTGTAAGAGTGGAGAAAGAGGTAAATTTGAACATTAAAGCCTTTCTTTTAGCAATAAGCATTTAAATCAGGACTTGCTATTCCTGGTATATTTATGGCCATGAAAGGGGTAAAATATTAATTTAAAAATATTATCTAACCTCACATGCAAAGCTATCTATGTGTTGTTACCAAACAAATGCCATGAAGAGTAAGCAAACAATGAGGAAGAACTGGGAATGGAGCCTAAAATAGGGACTCAAGGGGCTAACATAAAGCAAGTCTTCCTCCAACCTCCATCCATATTTGGCAAATATCTGAGCACTTGACTATTCACTGGTCATTGTACTATTTGCTTCATGTCTGTAATTATCACTACCCCTTATAACAACACTGTGAGCAAGGTGTATTGGTCAGAATCCAAACAGGAAATAGGATACCCTCTAAATATTTATAACAGAGAGGATTTAAGACAGAATTGGCAATGCAGCAAATTTAAGATAGTGAATTGATAATACAGGTAATGCAAGAGCTGAGAAGCCAAACAGGGGATGGTGAGGCACCCTTATATTGACAGGAAAAGGAAGAAGGTGGAATTACCAGAGCCCAGAGGGAAACAAGGAGACACTGCTGTTTCTGGAAATGCCAGCCAAGGCAGAGAAACTGGGAGAGAAAGACTTTGGCATCCCTCATCTCCATGCTCTCTGTTCTCTCACCACTGCCCTGCCTCCTGCCAGAAAACAGAGAAATGCCATTGCAGGGTCAGCACCCTGCAATACAGAGAAGGGCAGAGCAAAGGCAGAAAATGGGTCTGAGAACAGACCTACCCAGGACAGGCTCGGGAGGTATTATGATACCCGTTTTACAAATGTAGAAACTGAGTTTCAGGGAGCTGTGGTTTACCCAAGGTCACACAATTAGTAAGATTTCAATCCAGACCTTAGGGTTCACCAGGCTCTGTACCAGATGCTTCATGTCTATAATTATCACTCCCCCTTACCACACTAGTGTGAGAAGTCCCAATAGGCCACGCCTTTCCATGATACTACTTCTTTCCTGTGTGCTAGACTGAGCAACAAGGGGAAAGGTCCTCAGTGACCCGGGATGCTCCTGGCTTACAGAATCAGAGTGAACCCCTGGCCTATTCCAGACTGGCCCAGGGATAAGACATTGATCTTCTGAAATAAGCAGACCACTTTATAGTGCAGTTGGTTCAACAGCAATCTACGGGTCTTTTTCTAAGGGCCCCAGGATTAAGACTTCTGCAGCTCACTTTTCTGTCTTGATTTTTGCTTTTGCGCCCTCAGCTTTGATTTTAGCATCTGGTTTGGTCCACCGGGTCTGGCCTGGCCTGTATTTATACTCTGAAGCCAGTAGAGCACAGAGTGTGGCACACATTAGGTTTAATCAATTAATGAATGCTGTGTTGGTTCAAACTGGTTAACACTATGTCTCTTGACTTGGATATTAACTGCCCTCTGCGTGTAACACAATTCAATCTCATCTTGTGCTCTGCCTCCCACCGCGCCCCCCCCCCCCAAACCGCGAAAAACATGTCGGTGTTCCAGGTTCTATTCATGGCGCTTGATATAATAAACAGTTTCCAAATCATGATACCCAGATAAATGCCGTCTGCCAGGCTAGATCCTCGGAACTTAGCTAAAATCAGCCACTTGCCCTCTCTGTAGAACCTTACACTGTCCCTCCAATTGAGTTTGCACCAGGTAGTGACTGTTTGTTGATGGGTTGCTGAGGAGCGGCCATTGTTCTCCCCTTTGTTCAATGCGAGTCTCTTCTGTAAAAGGTTACGTGCACTCCCTGAAAATATTGCTTTTATGCATATAATGAATTTACTAAGAAATGTGTCTCTGTTTGAAAGAGAGAAAGAAAAAGAAATGGAGAGGAAGAGAAAAAAACTGATGAAACCATAGAGAAAGACAAAATCAACTCTATTGAATTCCAGATTGCCATCTTGTCAGGATTTTTGCAAGATTCCTCTGCCACTCTTTTAATTTTCATTACTTTCTATTTTCCTTGAATAAGCACAGAAGCAGGTTCTAATTTTACCAGAGGCTTTTCGTCAAATCAGACTTTTTATTCTCCCTAGGTTATCCTAGTCACAAAAACATCTCTCTTTTCAAAGCTTGCATAATATTAGTTAACTCTAGTGGGGTACAGCTTCTTGAACCCGTACAGTGAAGATGCCAACCTTATTCTTTAACTTGACTCCAGTTATCTTTCATCACAGAGACTGACATTCTTAGTAGCCAGAATCTTCACAGAACCTCTGAGGTTTATGAAAAATTTTCTTAATCACTGGCTGTGCAGACATGAACTTTTTGAACTTAAGCATGTCATATCTCCCTCCAGTGTTTTGAGGAAACTTAAATGCTTGACCTGGTATAATGAAGACTTTTCTACATCTGAAGGAGCCTTGTCCCAAGCAGGATTTGCCACTCCTTCTCTCTGGCACAATGACTACATAACAGGTCACACTTTTCACGGGGGCCACTTGGGATGGCCTAATTGTATTGGAGCAAAATGGCAGAAGGTTTTTGTGGAGGACCGATTCCCAAAGAGCTGTTCTATGTAAATCCACAGACTTGGTGTCAATATCCTCTATGTCAAAGCATAAACTGGAAGACTTGCACCAGCACCCTAACCCCAAATCCAATGGTGAGGAGGAAAGGGCTAGCAGGCACAGATTGAGACCTCTCTTTGCTCACCGACAAGAATGGTTTCTAAGATCTTCTCTTTCCTAGCCATGGACAAATCTGCTTTCTTTCTTTCCTTCTTTTTTTTTTTTTTGAGGAAGACTAGCCCTGAACTAACATCTGATGCCATTCCTTTTCTTTTTGCTGAGGAAGACCGGCCCTGGGCTAACATCCGTGCCCATGTTCCTCTACTTTATATGGGACACCACCACAGCATGGCTTGACAAGCGGTGCATCGGTGCACTCCCGGGATCCGAACCTGTGAACTCCAGGCTGCCAAAGCAGATCACGCGCACTTAACAGCTGCGCCACCAGTCCAGCCCCCCCCAAATCTGCTTTCTTATACTTCCCTTAGGAATGAAAACAAGTGTGTGTTTCTGAAATGAAAACAGGTGTGTACTTCTGCAGACTCGAAATGTAGTTGGACATTTAGAGCCTATAGTTGGCTTAGATTCCACTGTTACTCTGTGTTTTAAAATTGAGGTTACAGCGCACCCTTAAAATGAAGCAATTAATTAATACAGATTGGTTAGGAATTTGCATGAGGTTAACTGCTGGTGGGTTATAAAGAGGTCCTAGGCGTGGTCCATTCTATCAAAATGTTTGCAATATATCACAATGGAGACCACATGAACCTGTCATTTACAGACCTGAGCTCCCGTCCAGATGGAATGTTAACAAGTTGTGCTGCTCTAGGTTTTATTCCTGTGCGGCTTCAGGGATTTATCCTCTCTGGACCTTGATTTTCTCATCTGAGAATGGGCTACTGACTCGTGAGATTTTTGCAAAATTTTACAACAATAATATAAGTAAGGTATTTCTCACAATGACTAACAAGTATTAAGCCCTGGATAAATACTTGGGAAGATTTGGCATATAACTGTGCAGGGACAGTATTTCCTAACCAACCAGCTCTCTTAGGGTAAGGGCCAAATTAGGGCTATGGCTTATGAGGTCTCTGAGAGTTCAGCATAGAAGGAAAATGTGATTAGCTAGAGCAATCAAGAAAGACATCAAGAGGCTGAGGTGGAGCCTTGTCAAAGGGAGGGACTGGGAAATGGAAATGTAAAGTAATGCAGGAAAGGCCAGTGGCCCCAGCAAAAATGAAAAGGTGAGAACTTCAGATGAATATGGGCAACAGCGAGGAAACGACTTGACAGGGTCAGGAATTGAGAAGAGGACCAGTGAGCATGAGCAGGCTAAGATTTTTTTCTTTCGGGCAAAAGAGAGACTTTAAGGTTTTGGCATTGAGATGGATGATCAATTGATGACAGGAAAAATGTAGGAAGACAAATCAGACAGTGTAAATCGGAGAGCTTAGAGATGGGCAGGTTGGTGGCGTACCGTTGGAAGAATCACAGTGTCATGATCTGAATGGCGGGACAGGAGATAGAAAAGAAGATGTGTGTTGCTGGGTGTGTTACACTCAGAAAGAGTGAGTAAACCTTAGGCTACAAGTTGATAGGAGTGGGAGGGGAAAAAAATCCTCACAGTTGATTCTGAATCTTTGCTTTTGCATAACAGAGAAATGGCGGCCACCTTAACACAAATGGGGAGTCAAGAGAAAGAGCTGACTTGGGAAAGGAAAAGCCAAATAGAAAAAGAGGTGCTCCATTGCCCACAATTCGTTTCCTAGTATCCCTTAAGGGTCTGGAATGAAGTGAGAACACAGTTTCAGTGAATTCCAACTGAGTTATATAACATATTTTGAATATGAAACAAAATGTAGCATCTTTTCTACCCATGGCAAGAAGGGCTTTTTGCCAAGCAATGCTGGAACAGCACATCTATTTTGTTGGGCTGAGTCACTGTGCCTTCAGAAAAGGTTCTAATCTCAGCTCTGTATGATGGCTATGGAAAAGTTTACTTTCAGTTTTTTCTGAATCTCAGGGTTTTTTTTTTCCCTCTAAAAGGAATATAATGACATCAACTTGTCCTCCACTGCCACTGCAACACATTTTGAGAGAAGTTTGCGTATTTACTGAGAACATGTTCAAAACTCCTCTTCCTGTTGCCCCCGCTCCGTGCTCCCAGAATGCGCTGCTGATGCCTCTGCAGCAGGAATTATCATCGAGTAGGGTGGGTTTGTTGATGTTTCTGTCTCCCCCAGGAGACTGAGAGCTCTTGAAGGCTGGGACTGTAATTCTTCATCTCACTAAAACTTCCGCTTAGCACATAGAAAGGGAAAGAATGAATTAATGAGTGAAATAGGTATTTCATTTGTCTGTAGGATGTTGATCCCCTTGGTTAAAAATCTGGCTTCTCTTTGATGGGCTCAGCCCCTTTCTGAGGGAAACAGGAGGTGACTGGAAATGGTTGCTTCCTCCTGATACTTTCCTGTTTCTTAATTATAAATATGGTAGCTAGTTGGTAAACGAAAGGATGTAACACTTATGAGTTTCAGTATTATCCTCGCTAAAGGACAAGGTCAAGGAATTAGGCCTGAGCTAGAGGAGTACCCAGCTAGGTAATGGTGCCATCAAAAGCACAAGTCAACGTGATTAGAAGGTCCAGGCATTTAATGCATTACATATCTTCTTCCAGTAACATTTGCCTCTGCATGACATGGACATATGGGCATTTGGGGAAAAACCAAATATATCTTTGCCAAGTGGCTGTTTAAGTTTGTTGGAATATAATGACATGTGGACTTGTGCAGAGTGAAAGTGAGTGGGAAGAAGAGAAATGGAGGGGTCTAAAAAACATTTCTTGGTCATACATTTTGAAAACCACTTATAAGACTGAGTGGCATTTTGATACACCACAACATTTCTTATTTTTGTTTTAGACTAGGACTGGTCTTAACAATGAACGCATATACTGATTGTTCTTAACTTTCTCAACTTTCATTACTTTGTTTTAGCATTTTTTAGGCAAGTACTTGGGATGGACTAGAAATTTTGTAAAATAGGGAAAGGAAAATTAATAATAACAAAAACATTTTGCTGCTTTCTTTGCTAATTGGTAATGATTAAGAGCAAGACAATTTGCAAATTGGGTAAAAAATCAAAAATGAACTCAATATTTGTGAGTTGAAGCCCGAAGAGGATAATAACTGCACTATAAAATAGCTAAAACATCTCAAAATTCCCAAGGCTTGTGGGTAGAAGCAGCTTATAAAACTCAAGCTTATGATCTCTTATTAGTTCCGGTATATGTTTTAACTACAAATGCAAATATGTTAATTACAGAAATCACGATGAGGCTTGCAGAAATAGCCTACAACAATAAAATCCTTTGGCATAATTTTATTGCTTCATATATTGGCACTATTATCAAAATTCAAACCTGGTTCTTGTTTACCTATTCCATATCAGCATAAAGGCTTCTCCAGGCAAACTTGTATATAAAATCCCATTCTCAGGTAACTGGTCATTGGAAGGGATCTCAAGGATAATAAAAACCCATAAATACACACCAAGTCAAAGCTCCTCCTCCCTCCACCCCACCCCCAAAGTTGATAATAAAGCATGTCATTAAGGAACATTTTGGCAAATTGGAGATGGTATGATGTGTCAGAGTTTTTACTTCCCTTATCTAATTGTTGGTCAAAGAGTAGAGAAAAAATGGTCTAGGTGAGGAACAAAAAGTAAACAGTTTAGGTAATGCCCATGTTGCCTGGGACACTGTATTAAGAACCGAGTACAGTCATTTAATCCATTTTTGTGGATATCCTACTCTGTATTTGGCTCTATGCTATATGTTATGGTCTACTGATGGACTCACAGTATAAAAGGCAAGAAAACACGTGTAGCCCATGTATAATTAGCTATGGCACACAACAGTGTATTATCATTGGCTTATAAGTGAATTTCCCAACTGCTATAGCTATTTGTATCAGAATTTATATCAGTAAAGTTTCAGTAGGGGAAACAGGAACTACTCAGAATATTTTAAGCAGAAAGAATTAAATAGAGGAAATTGGGTGCTTAAAAAATGGTGGAAGAACTGAAGCTCAGGTTCTAGACTGAGCTGTCAGGAGTATCTCCCAAAATGACGTGGGCTCTCCAGAGGAGTGACACCCTCTCAGGCTGCCACTGGAGCTACGAAAGGGACTGGAATTAAAGAGCTGCTACTGCCACTGTCACCACCCCAAGTGCCTGTCAACAAAGCCAGGAGACTGGAAAATTGACAAGCAATGCCACCATCAAAGAGCCTCGTGTTTTCAGGGCCTCTACCTCATTCCCTCCTTCTAAGTCTCACAGGAATATGTTTGGCTGAACTTAATTCACATTGAACTCTAGCTGCAAGGGAAACTGGGAACATGGTTTTAGTTTTCTAACCTCTTCAAACAGAAGAAAGAGGAAATGAAGGCTGAGTGGGCCAATCCTCTGTATCCTCCAGAGAACTGGACACTAGCAACTGTTTGTGGCTTTCTGTGTTCAGACAATGTCCCAGAAACTTTAACTGCAACATTTTAATTAATTTAATTTAATTAGAGGAGCAGCAGGTGGTGTTTGACTTAGGCCTCCAAAGATGGGTGGACGATTTGTGGACAAAGATGTTTTGGGGTAGAATAGGGTGGATAAACCAAGTGTAGGAGGTGGTATTAATGCCCCGAGACAGAGGCGTGAAAAGGAAGGGCATATTTGGGGTGAGGGTGGCAGCTGCTGAAGCCAGGACCAGGTCTGAGAAGAGCAGGGGAAGGCATGAGAGGTGATGGTGGTCAGGGGCCCGAGACTTCCCTCACAAATGTCATATCTACCGAGAAGGTTAGAGGGACAAAGAAGAGAACAGCCATCTCTACTACTGTGGAAAATTTCTTCTCCTTTAAGCCCCAGCTCGAGGCTTTTTTAATCAAAATTTTACCAATTTTGTCTCTTGCCGAGATGGTCTCCTTTTGCTTCTGAAATCCTATAACTTTGTTCCAACCGCATGCTTAGTACTTAAATATAACTTCCTCATTTTGCTCAATAGTTGATTCTTGTTTATTAGACTGGTGTTTCTCATGACGTTAAATATTTCTCATGTCTCCTAAAGGGAAGGAAACACGATATCCATTTTTTTGTTGCCCCCACATCCATCCCATTCTAGGCACCTGAGCTTCCTTAGCAAAGTCACTTCCAATACCATTACTGTGCCTTTTGTGTTAAAAATAAGATGTCTTCTTCTTTTAGTTCCTTCTCTTCTTTCCTCCTCCCGCAATGTCTCTGTGCCTTTATTTATGACCTCATGGATGCTTCAGGCTCTCTGGTCCCCTCTCAGAGTCCCCTTTGTCCTTGTCACTCTCTAACCTGCTATGGTTTCTCTATGCTCATCTTTACCTGAAGCCAGTCACTCCGTTTTCTGTATTTCCCTTCCCCACCCTAGTTCACAGTCTCTTATTTGGCTCACTTCCCACCTCTTCTATATTTTTATACTTTATCCCATTTGTCTCCTTAATTGAGGTCCCTAGTTTTGTTTGTTTGTTTCTGCCTCTGCATCTGTCACCTTCTGTGCTTCCCGTTGTTTATTTCACTCTATATACGTATACTGTCTCCATTTTAATTTTTTCCTCTCTACATTTCACTCCCTGTTTCCCATTCTGTACCACTTCCTTCCCCCAACCCTGACATATGACCCTTCTGTTTATATAGCCATGTCCACATAAAGCCTCACACCCTCTTCCAGCACAGAGGAAGACTAACAGCAGACTACACTACACTCTTTACCCACTTGTCTCTATCAAGGGCTGAGGACCTTCTGTCAGATGCAAAGTTCCCTGTATCTACCACTTCTATGGCCAGGTCTGCCTCACTGCTGCGCTTTTCTACAGAGATAATTCAGCATAGAAGTAATTTGTTTTGAATTTCAACCCAGAAGAGTTTAATAAAAGGATCTACACGTAGGGCTGTCCTATCTATGACATAGTTCCATGGTTTGCCAGCTGCTTCTATAGAAATCTTCAGAGGAAAAATTCTTCCCTTTAGTCCTACAATGTCTGGAAAGTATACACACACACACACACACACACACACACACACACACACACACACATATATACAATATGAGATTTCACTGTTCATCCATATGTGTGTATGTATGTATGTATGCACACATACACACATAAACACACATACCTAAAGTATTTGCATATGCATTGTATATCCATAATGCATATATATTTTATATACATAATACACACATATATATAATGTATATATGCATTATATACAGAATGTTTATATATATATATTTCTTGTAGTTGAAATTATGGTAATTGAGTTAAGCATTCAGTAAGGGCTTTATAATGAGAAAAAGAAATAGTTTCTATCAAATTCATGATTAGCTATTTAGAGAATAAAAATTAATAATGCTCTGAAATTTTATCATACTTTAAAAATACTTAAGCCATCTCACATGAAAGTATTTTATCTCTACCAGCTGACTCTTTTATTGTTCCTTTGTTTCTTTATATGCTTCTTTAATCTCGTAAAATATTCCTGTGAAGTGAGGAAAGTACTGGAAGGGCAGAGTGGAGGCAGGTTGTATTATCTAATTTTCAAAGTGGAGAAACTAGGGCAAGACCTGGTGAAATCACTTACTGAACTTGCTCTATCTAGTAGCTGAGGAGCTGACACCCACCCAGTGCCCCCTCCTTCATCTCTACTCACATCACTTTTTATCCATATTTCTTGCCCCATTTTAGGAATTCTCCAAACTCAGAACTGTACACCTCCACTTTACTCCCTAATGGGTTCAAGCTGGAATTACAGGTCTTTATTTTCCATATTTAGCTAAACAAAAATATGATTTCAGAAGCCAGCAGTATAAAAATAAATGTATTACATGCAATGGATTGAATTGTCTTTTAAATGAATACACATGTTTAGACATTCAACAAAAGAGGAGGTGAGGCAAAAGGCATTTGTTGGACCGTAATTATTTTCAATACCACAGATATTATACACAGCAGGAATTTAATAGGATTTTTAAAATTATGTATTAATTTTCCACACAAATTAACGTTAGCAATAATTATAAAGGAATTTGCCACCAAAAATTTCTCCAAATTTTAGAATTTGAATACCATACTTTACTTCCCCAGATATGTAAATATGAATCATTTATGCCTGTCTTTGGAAGTATTCATGTTAAAACACTTATTTTGACTTCATAGAGGCATTGGAATTCCGCAAGGTATTTGGAAAACTCGATAAAAATAGAAGAAATATAAATTATAATTATAAGCTCTACCAAAATGCAAGTGGTCCCAAAAGCTGTCCTTCCTGCTCCCCTCAATTTCAGCAGAGCACCTACCTGGCAAAAGGTAGACAGTGATTAAAGAATAATAATCTTAGTGAAAAAAATTCACTACAAAATAAAGCTTAGCTTGCAGAATTTTCAGATTGATATAGGAAGTATCAAAGCCTCAACCAGCTGGGGATTTGGGGTGAATCTGCAAAGCATCTTGCTTTGAAGATAGCGTTTTTTGCTCTTAGAGGAAGCATACCTGGCCATGGGCAGACAGTTGTCCCAGCAGTATCTTCACTCCTGTCCCTTCCTGGCCTGCTTTTGGGATTTTGCCGCAACCACATCAGAGCCTGGAATAGCCTCCCACCACCAGTCAGCCCCGCTTTTCCTCAGCAAGGTTGATGCAGATCTCGCTGATACATATTAACCGCGCAAGTTACGACACTCAAGGAAAAACATGATCTCAATTGGGCTGCACATTACAAGTGCCCATCCCTGTTGCCTTACCTAGCACTCTTAATTGCCTATATTTAGCCCTCAGTTGGAGTACAATTTCGCTTCAGATCGAAAAGAAACAGCTCTGGCCTTGGTTATTTTGGCATACAAGTCTCCAATATGACTCTGTTTTCTAAGCAGACTTTAATGATTCTAAAACTAATATTCATTGTTTGAAGAGGCACAGCGGCCTTGGCATTTACTTAACCTTTTGTCTCACGTATGAGACTGAGTCAGCCTAAATCCTTTTCTTAATTAATATCTTTTCTTTTTATGGCCAACGTTATTTATCGAACAATTTGCGTGTAACAATTAGAGCCACGAGAGCTTAAGGAAATTCTTCCATCTCAGAAGTCCACCTTTTCTGATTTTTATTTATTTATTTTTTAAGGTTGTTCTGATTACACAAACTCGGGAAAGCTAGTAGGGGCTCAGGAAAGTCCTAGGAGAAAAAGTTACTGCAAAGATATCTTATGTAGGTGATCCCACCTGCTGGAGCCCAGAAGAAAAGAGGGAAAAGATTCTTTCTTTTTAAAAATGATGTGATTTATCTAAGAAAACTGTAGCCGCCTTGCAAAGACTGCGGATTCATTTTATTCTAAATGTCTTCGGAAAACTCATGTTACTGTTGGCTATTGTATGTAGAGATGAGGCACAGATCTAAATAATCAATATACTCAAGGAAGAGGGTATTGTATTTAAGGTTCTTTTAAAATAACAGAAAAAAGTAAAATTAATAAAATATTAAAAAAAAATAATTTTATCCATGACCCCAGGAAACCCACTAAGTGAATGACTATTTGCCATCTCCCCTCAAATTCCTGTCCACATGAGCTTATAAATTTGGCATAATTATAATCATAGTATAGATACAGAATTCTTATATATATTATGCCCTTCATTTTCATTGATAGATTGTTTTCAATTTATCATACTCATTACCTGAATAATATTCAAGTAATTGGATGTGCTCAATAGTTCAATCAATCCCATTTTGGGGTATTATAGTCTTTGCAATGTTTTGTTATTTAATATAACATTGCAATCAACATCTTTGAAGAAGAAAGCTTGTCCTCTTTTTGCCATAGAAGTAGAATTATTGGGTGAAACAGCACGTCCATTTTCCCCTTCCTGGCAATAATATTTCACAATGTATTTTGGTTCTAGCATGTACAGATTGAGTCAATAATCTTGCCTTTGATGCATATTGTCTAAATTTTTGAAATTGTACTGAATGTGGTAAGTTGTGCTAAAAACATATACATTTTCTTTTTTGTTGTTTTTAGGTTTTTTGTTTTGCTAAGGAAGTTTCGCCCTGAGTTAACGTCTGTGCCAGTCTTCCTCCATTTTGTATGTGGGTTGCTGCCACAGCATGGCCGCCAAGAAAGACACAAATCCTATCCTAAGGTGCTTACCAACTACTTAAAGTCAATGTCTTTTACTTTCTTCTGGGTAACGTCCCACCTCATCCTCCTCATAATCCTACCTGAGCCTCAACTAATCTTTGATAGAATCCTAAATGATAACTAAGACATGATATAGTAATAGATAATTGTATAATACTCAAAGGCTGTCTTCATTGCTCAAAGATAGAAATGTCATCTAAAACCTAAGGGCCATGTTGGTAGAATAACAGGTTGGTGGACTTGGTTTGTTGTGTAACACTTGACTCTAAATTGCTTGGCTTGCAACCCCAGAGAAGTGATGCTATTGAGGACCACATTCTGAGAAGGCAGGGCCCAGGGCTTTTCTAGGATTCTTGAGGTGGGCTGTGGGGGACTGAGATAAGGGAACTTCATTTCTCTGAAAGTGGTAAGGATAGAAGGAAAAGGGAAGCCCTACTGGCCAATAAACAGATGAAAAATAAAATGCTCCATTCCACTACTGATTAGGGACTGCAAAGTAAAACAACAATGTAATACCATTTTACAACTCTTAGGGAGGCAAAAATTGAAGTCTGATAACACCAGGGATCTTAACAATGTAAGAAAATACTTAAAGCCGTTTTGGGGAGAAATTTGGCAACGATGAAAAACATTTATGGGGCCGGCCCCGTGGCTTAGCGGTTAAGTGCTCGCGCTCCGCTGCTGGCGGCCCGGGTTCGGATCCCGGGCGAGCACCGACGCGCCGCTTCTCCGGCCATGCTGAGGCCGCGTCCCACATACAGCAACTAGAAGGATGTGCAACTGCGACATGCAACTATCTACTGGGGCTTTGGGGGAAAAATAAATAAATAAAATCTTTAAAAAAAAAAAAAAAAAAGAAAAACATTTATGTCCATTTCCTACCACCCAGCAGTGTCTTTTCTATGTATCTATCTTAGAGAAATATTCTTGTACCGTAAGGAGATATGTTCAAGGGTGTTTGCCGCAGCACTATTAACAGACAAAAACATTACCTGTTTTTCCTTTTAATTAATATTTATATAAACAGTTTCTAATCTCTAATTAGACCCACCTTTCCTTTTTCTAGAAGTTACTTTCTCCAGAAAATCTACCATGATCCTGTTATGAACTGGCATTCTTATCTACCATGAATTAGGGGCATGGAATCACACAGAGATGTTTCCACTACCTGAGTAAATTTAGTGTTGGGCACACGACAATCTGCACTCTGCAGGCAAATTTGAAAAGAGTCTGCAAGAAGTCTTTAAGGAGCAAATTGGGAAATTTAGATAATTTCTTCCTGAAGTGCTTAATATCTGGTAATATGAGTACTTGAAATGTCTTTGAAATGCCAGTTGGGAAAGGAAAGAATTACATTTTCTAGAGTAAAATCTTGATTCACTAGTGCCTTCAAATAAGGAGTTTACCCCCTCTGGGTTCCTATAAGAAACAATAATCCTATAGGTTCAGAAGGGGGAAATAATCACCCTGTAGGTTCATATTAAGTACTAGTCAGAAAAATAAATCAATATACCTTCAGAAACTTCTTCTATATTTCCATCTGGAGTCTTAGATGATTATTGACATTTAGTGATTTAATAGTAAGCTTGAGGTCTTAAAAGCACCTCAATGATTTAAAAGACTTGGTTTTGCTCAATGTGCTATCTAATTAAGAAGAAGAATAAAACTTTTGAATAACATGATTTGAAACAATAAATTCTGGATTTGGGGGTGTCAGCTCTACATTATCAAAAAAATTTACAGGGGCCGGCCCCGTGGCCCAGTGGTTGAGTTTGGTGCACTCTGCTTCAGCGGCCTGGGTTTGGTTCCCAGGTGCAGACCTACTCCAGTTGGTGGCCATGCTCTGGCAGCAATCCACATACAAAATGGAGGAAGACTGGCACAGATGTTAACTCAGGGCGAATTTTCCTCAGCCAAAAAAAAAAAAAAGAACCCTAAAAACAACAGAAAAAGAAAATTTATGCGTTTATAGCACAACTTACCACATTCAGCACAATTTCAAAAATTTAGACAATATGCATCAAAGGCAAGATTATTGAACCAATCTGTACATGCTAGAACCAAAATACATTGTGAAATATTGTTGCCAGGAAGGGGAAAATAGACGTGCTATTTCACCTAATAATTCTACGTCTATGGCAAAAGGGGACAAGCTTTCTTCTTCAAAGATGTTGATTGAAATGTTATATTAAATAACAAAACATTGTAAAGACTATAATACCCCAAAATGGGATTGATTGAACTATTAAGCACATCCAATTACTTGAATATTATTCAGGTACTGAGTATGATAAATTGAAAACAATTTATCAATGAAAATGAAGGGCATAATAGTTATTTATGCAATACCTACAATATATTAGGGACTATGCTAAAAATTTTTATATACATATTTCATTTGCTTTCACAAAAAAAACATCGAGGTAGGCATTATTTCCATTTACCAGATGAGGAAACTGAATGTTCAAATTCACAAAACAACTCCATAAGAAGACAAAACCCAATTTTAAAAAATGGACAATGATTTGAACAGACACTTTACCAAAGAGATATAGGTGGCAAATACATACCTACAAAGATGCTAAACATTATTAGGCATTAGTGAAATGCAAATATAAACCATAATAAGATAGCATTATACATCTATGAGAATGACTTGAATTAAAATGACTGATGATGCTCAGTGCCAACAAAAATGTGGATCATCTAAACATCTCATACACTATGTGGGAAAACAAAATGGTACCATCATTTTGAAAACTCTGTGGGAGTTTCTTTTGAAGTTCTACATACACTTACCACATGATCCAGCAATCCTACTCCTATATATTTACCCAAGAAAAATGAAAACATAGCCTATACAATGGACAAGAACTTTACACAAATATTTGTGGTAGCTTTATCCATAATCACCAAAACTGGACACAATTCAAACAAATCAACTGGTTAATGTATAAACAAATGAAATAATGAAATACTATTCAGCAATAAAAAGGTATGATCCACTGATACATGAAACAAGGGTGAATCTGAAAAGCATTATGCTAAGTGAATGAAGCCAGACATGAGGGTTATAATTTGTATGATTCCATTTGTATGGTGTTCGGAAAAGGCAAAACTAGAGGGACAAAAGTTAGATTAGTGTTTGCCAGGCGCTGGGGATCAGAGGAGAGTATTGACTACGAAGAATCAACAGGGAACTTTTTACAAAGATGAAAGTATTCTGTATGTTGATTAGAGTGGTGTTTATATGCCTGTACACATTTGTCAAAATTCATTAAACTATACCCTTAAAAATGGTAAATTTTACTATATATAAATTCTGTTTTAATAAACTTGACTTTAAAAAAAAAACAGTTTCTGCGTGATAATGTTTTTAATTTTTTTTTATCTGAGTATTCCCAGCACCTTAGAATAGGGCCTGACACATAGTAGGAACTCAATGAATTAATATTAAGTTACTTAAGAAGGAAGGTGATGCCTTGACCATGAGAATAACATATTTTGCCTATTTCCCAGTTTTCTTTAGAATAGTCCAGCCACGATCACTCACGCCTGGCACCATTTCTGTAAGCTCACGCTTATGCAAGTGATATTTCTGTGAAGCTGACCCATGAGTAATTTCTGAGTAGGTATTAAAACACCCTCACGTCTACAAGTCTAATATATTAATAAATGTGCTGTTTTCAATAAGACATCTAAATTTGCATGCACTATCCTACTTGTTATGTTCAGTACTCAATTTTTTAATGTTTCTTGGACACTAGCCAGTAAGTCTGAGTCCCTAGTTAGTTCATCTATTACTTTCTCACCACAATAGATTTGGGCGTCTGCCAAGAAATGGACTAATATTGCATACAAAAACCCTATAATACATTTCCTGATCTTCTGATATTTCCTTTCCAAGTGAAGGGGGAATACATACACACACACACGCACACACACACACACACACACACACAAATCCTGTCTATACACACAATCTACTCAAGTTAGGTAAACATTTTTTATTGCCATTATTAATATCGGATGCCTTCTATAAGCCAAGTGTTTGCCTGTCCATTTACATGATCCTCTTACCCTCAGGACTGGAAAGGAACAATGAGTTGTAAAATCTGATAATGAGCAAAGATGATGCCTCTATGTGAAAAGAAATGTCAGGATTGTAGGAGCCCTCATTTCTACAGGAAAAGCACATTTTCTGCATTTGATTTGGCACATTCTAAGTGTCTTAATTTCAATAATTCAAAAATGAGATGCTCTTGAAGAAGTAAAAATTTTGGTGTTGGAGAGGGGGCATTTTCTTCCCCCACCTTCATTTCCCTTAAAACATAAGTGTAGAACTAATGAATGTTATTAAAGATACTTGTAGAAATGACTCTGATTTGTATCTGATGACTAACTAACCTATTATTGCACTTCTTGGGCAGAGATTAATGGGAAATTCTTAAAGAATAAAGACTCTAACAAGCCTCAGAAATATGTGAGGGCCCAGACCATACCACGTGACCTCAGAAAGCTGAACCCTGGCTGTTAATATCCTTGACTAATGAACCAAGGCTACAGTCCGTGCTAGCAAAGTGTCAGGAAATAGGTAACCAGAGAGGTGACCTTTTAACATACTTCTAAATGTAATTTTTAACAGAACAGTGTCAATAAGTTCAAAATCCCATAGGCTTTTGATCTGATATGGAAATACAATGCATCAACATCTGAGAGCAAGAAGGAAGGAAAGAAGAAAGCTAGAGAAAAAGGATAAAAAAGGATCTAAAAGAATAATCTACAACTATGACACTAAATACCTTTCCTTCCATCACACAGGTAAGAATACAAGAAATCCTGGCTCCCTATTTCTACATTAAAGTCACCATGAAAAAATAATTAATAATAATAATAACAGTTGCAGACTATTACTATTAACTCCTTTAAGAACTGTTGTCATTGCCTAGGTTTGAGATGTATTGGATGACTTAGCAACTATCCCCTTCCCCCTTCCAGCTCCTTAATTTTCCATTATTAAGTTTAATTTTAGAACACAGACTCTGATGTCAATTCCCAGCTCTGGCACTAGCAATGTGACTAGTTATATTGCTTAAGTTGTATAGAATCTCAGTCTTTCCATCTATAAAATGGGGCCACTGATAGGATCTTCATTGGATCGCTATGAAAATTAAATGGAAAAATGTGTATAAAGCTTTTGGCATAATGCCTGATAATTCAGAAGAGTTTTAAATGGTTAGCTATTATTATTAATGTTAGCTTGTTGCTGATATTATTACTTGAATTTCCTATATTCATTTTAATGCCTATTATTTCCACCTTCCCTATTAGATGGCCAACTGCTTGAACATAGTCTTACAACCCTCTTTGTACCCTTCAGAGAGCCTAACACAATGCCTCCTACTGAGTGGCTGAGAATGTGAAAAAATGAATGAGCATGGTGCACGTCTTGTTTAGGCATGGTGGTTTATTTCTCCACAATATCAAATCTATACCAAACATAGTTAAAGACATACAAAAAGAAAAAGAAGAGTAAAGAGGTGTACTATTGGAAAGATTTGCTTTTCTTTTTTTCATTTTATCTCTTTAATCAATGATAATGCCAATATTTAGGTGTATCCAAGTTTCAACAAACTTGTATTTAAGATGATAAACACAATAAAAATGTAGTTAGGATGTTTGTCTAAAAAATAATTAGATAGCCAAACAAAGGCCGTTCCTCTAGAACCAGCAAAATTTTCCAGCTATTTTGCAAGTAGCTGACCCCAATTTTTGGAGTATTTTGGATTCCAAAGTCTTTAAAATTCATCCTACAAACAATTCATGACTCTTCTCTTTCAACTCCGCTTGGATCAGCAAATGTTGATGGGTGTCCTCCAGTGGACCAGGTCCTGAGCTAGATTCTCAGTCTCAAGGGGCTTACAGCCTACAAGTGGAGGGGCATTATAACAGTATAGTAAGTACTAAGGTAGAGCAGCTAATTGTTCCCGAAAAGAAAAAGGATAGTGAACAGCGCTTTAAAAGTTTAGAATCGGAATTGAGTCTGAAAGCATCCATTCATACACTTATTCAGCATAGCACAATGAGTAGCCATATAGTGCAGCACTGAACAGCAAGAACTCAAGAGCCAGACTGCCTGTGTTTGCATCCTGGCTGTGTCACTAGCCACCTGCCTATCCTGGCAAGTCATTTTACCCCTCCATGCCTTGGTTTCCTCTCCTGTATAGTGAGGATAAAAATAGAAGTTTCCTTATGGGTTTGCTAATAGGATTAAATAAGTTAAGCTTGGCAAGTGTTTTATGATAGTGCCTGGCATGTGGTAAGCATCATAGAAGTGTCTAGCAGATAAATAAATAATCAGGTCATCCCTTCCCTCACAACCCTTCACTCGATCCACATAGAGATCCCCAACCTCAAAAGTTTATAGTATCCCGAAGTTGGGGCATGGGAGGTGGGAGGTAGGAAGACAGGCAATAAACAGCAAACACAATGAATGAGTAGTTATACAAGGGCTGTGGAAACAAGAACATGCAGAGTAGGGTAAAGGGATCAGAAATGTGGGGTAGGGGCAAAGTTGCAATTTTAAATGAGATGGTTGGTCAGGCTGGGCTCATTGAGAGGGAGACATTGGAGGAAGTGGTGGAAAGAGGCGCAGGAGAGAGCCAAGCAGATCTGGGTTGTGTGTGTGGAGGGGGAGGCAGTGGAGTTGGAGAGGAAGCAGATAGTGTACCAGCCCTAAGGTGAGTGGGTGAAGTCTGGCCTGATCAAGCAAGAGCGAGGAGGCCAGTGTGGCTCATGTGGTGGAGTGAGGGAGGGGACAATGGGAGGCCACTGTGAAAACTCTGGATTCTACTCCCTGTGACTAAGGGACCTTCGCAGCACTTTTAAGGGAGGAGTAGAGGAGTGTTGTGATCTGGTAGACATTTTTAAAGGGTCACTCTGGCTGCTGAATTGAAAACAGACTGTAGAAGATGAAGCTGGAAGTGAGGAGACTTGTTAGAGAACTTTGCAATAATCCAAGTCAGTGATGATGGTGGCTAAGACAAGGACGTAGCAATAAAGGTGCTGAGAAGAGTTCAGACTCTGGACATGTTTCGAAGGAAGAGCTCAGATTATTTCCTGATGGACTGGATGTGGAGTGTTAGATAAAGAGAGGAGCCCAGAATGACTCCAAGATTGACTTAGTGAGCACTGGAACCAACAAGGCAATAGAGCCATACTGCTCTGACAGAGCAGACATGCCTGCACCTGGACACAGGGCAGAGGGGAGTTCTAGAGAGGCAGGAAGCATTAAGAAGACCAGTGTGGCTGTGGCTAGGAGCAAGATGGTGTAAGGGAAAAAACACTCCTGTGTGTCTCTCCTTTACCCTCAGTCTACTCTACTATACTACTTCACTCCTGACACCACTTCTGACACCATGTGGGGTTTTCACATCAAGCAACTCTGAGACACCACCTGGGTGTCCTACAATTTACCTCATTTCTGACACTATCTACCTGGAGATAGCATCAGATCACACAGATTAAGAGTTCAGTACTACAAGACTGCCCTCCCCCAGCCCCATACACACACTTCAAATGCCACTCCAGGTTGTTACCTGTGCTTGGGCTGACCAATGGGCTGTAGATCAGAGGTTCCCATGGCCCCCTCCTGGAGTTCAATTAATTTGCTAGAGTGGCTCACAAAACTCAGGAAAACAGTTTACTTGTTAGATTACTGGTTTATTATAAAAGGATATAACTCAAGAATAGCCAGACAGAAGAGATGCATAGGGCAAGGTATATGGAAAGGGCACGGAGCTAGCAGTCTCTCTCTGAGTGCATCATTCTCAGCATCTCCACATGTTCACCAACCTGGAAGCTCTTCGAACCCACTCTTTTTGGGTTTTTATGGAGGCTTCATTACCCAGACATGATTGATTAAATAGTTGGCCATTGATGACTGAATGCAATTTCTAGCCCCCACTCCCATCCCCAGAGATCAGGGGGTGGGGCTGAATAGTCCAACCCTCTAATCACATGGTTGGTCCCCTGGAAACCAATCCCCATCCTTAGGTCCTTCTCTTCCCCAAAAGTCATCTTATTAACATAAACTCAGGTATGGTTGAAAGGGTTTGTTTTGAATATCAAAAGACACCTTTATTGTTCTTGTCATTTAGGAAATTTCAAGAGTTTTAGGAGCTGTGTGCCAGAAACTGGGACAAAGACTAAATATGTATTTCTTATTATAAATCACAATATCACAGATGGAGAAAGAGCAGGATATGAGCCTGGAGAAGCAGGATAGAGCCGTATCGTAATAAACCCTACATGCGGTGATCAGCAACTTGGGCTTAATGGTAGAGGCAGTGGGAAGGTGCTGAAGGGGCAGGAGGTAACCTGATTGCACTCGTAGGACAATGCCTTCCAACAGGATGGGGGGCTCTGGGGCCAGGAGAGTGTTCAGGGACTGCTACAATGGTTCTCTTTGTACCGGAACTAAGGTTAGGACAGCCAGGAAGTAAAACTACAGGGGTTGAGAGAGGTTCTTCTGGGATGGAATTGACACACTAGGTAACTGGTTGGCTTATAGGCTTGGAGAGAGGTGAGGAGTTAAGGAAAATAAAATAGGGAACACAAGACAAGAAGCAAATTTAGGACATTGGAAAGCCCAACTATTTAATTTTTCTCTATATATTTTTCTTTTTTTCACTCCATCTGGTTCTTCTTATTTTAGAAGTCTTGGAGTTTGAGGGGTCCCTCTTGATTCTTGGATTTTACTTAGAGAAATCCTTCACCAAACTCCCAGGCTTCCAGAGCTCCCCAACATGAAAACAAGATAACCCATCTCCCTGAGAGGGATGAAAAAGGTCTTTTCATTTGCAATATTTAGCACATGGCATAATTGTTGGCAGGTGAGGAAAGGGAGAACAGGGGAAGAGGAGGGAAACAAAACATCCTCCAGAGCTTCCTGAGAAGTGAGAGGAGAGGGACTCTCAGAGCCTCCCATAGGAGCCAAGACTTTTATCCTTCTTTGCTGAATTCCCCCTTGGCAAAGTTGGCCGTCCAGAGCTTAACCTGTGGGCTTGTCCAGCCGGCAGAAGCCAGAACTGCCGGGCCTACTGAAACGAATTCTTAAAGTCATAAGAGAAAAACTGGATTTGAGGGAGTCTGTTTGAAAAGAACTGGAGCTCTTATAAATGAGTTTTCTTAAATCTAGAGGCAAAGGAAGGGGGAGAAAAAAGGATATTTCCTTTCTGTCCCTACCAAACCCATAAATAAATAGTTACAGAAAAGACTCAGACACTTCTCTTTCATGCTTTTTAAAGTGTTAGCAGCTAACAGCTAGTAAAATTAAGGACTACCTAGCTTCAGCGTTACCATTGAACTCAACGAAGAAATTCTCAATAACCAAGGGTCCTTCAAGGCCCAATGGAATCTCCCTTTAAGAGTAGGGTTTCAAGGCTGTGGAGCTATTTTCAGCAGAAATATTTTTCTTTTGACTCTCAACACCACCCAAGTAGACTAACCAGCCTACATCATTATCTTTACCATCTTCCGTTATCATGATCAACTATCATTGAACTGTATAATTTTGAAACTATGTTGCATGCTTTACAAGAATTACCTCACTATTATTGTACCCACATTACTGATGAAGAAACTGAGTTTTAGAGTTTTATGGTAAATTTAGCCAACGTCTCACTGTGGGAGATCAACATTTGTCCAGAGGCTGGTACCAGCAAGAGATTGGCCCAAAAGATTTCAAACCTCTCAGATTGATTTTATTTTCCCCATTTTACATAGGAGGAAACTAAGGCTCTAAGGGGCTCAGTAACTTGTCCAAGGTCACCTTGCGTGTAATGTAACTGCCCTAATGGTCTTTGATTTTAAACCAAATAGAATTTCTCCCAAGGTATTTGGAGTTTGGAAGGCCTTGTTCCCTTCCAATAGATATTTGCTGCTTTTCTTACTTGTGAGTTCAGACAGTAGGTGAAAACTAGATATGTTTCTACCTCTCCTCTTGACCTAAATTAATAACTGAAATCTCACTACTTTTGCCAGCAAATGGTCTAAAGATGGGCATATGACTGACTCACTTCTGGCCTCCAAGATATAATTGGAAGCCTGCTGAGGAGGACACTACTCTTGGAATAAAAATACAAAACTTCAAAAGGATAAGACCTTTGCCATTCTTCTGTCTGGAAAGCAGAAGTAAGGCCTGGAGCTGTAGCAGCCATCTTATAATTGTAAAGTAACAACCACAGGACACAAGTCCCAAAGCTGATAGACAGAGGGTGACAGAGCACAAAGAGATAAAATGCCTCTGCCCATAATGACATTTTTGAGCTGCTGCACTAAACCTAGACTACCTAAATCTGCTACGAGATTTTGTTTGCTTGTTTGTTTATTTCAGCTGAATAACTGAGACACTAGGCTCATAGTCTTGCCTGTCACAGTGGAACAGAGCAAAGGTTGTGTCCACCAAATGCAACTCATCACCTAGGATTTACTTGTACTTATCGATAATTTCCAGCCTTTTCCCTCAGAGTACTTCCTTGTTTAAAGTAGTAGCTAAAAACAATGTTGAAAAGCCACGCCAAGGGTAATACCTAACTGCCAGTAAATTCTAACAAAAAAAGTACACTGCCACCAGGAATCCTTGGTCAAGTACTACATATGCAATGTTTAGATTAGATTGTATCAACTTTAGGACAAAAAGAATTAATTACACCCATTACCTTTAGTTGAGCACTTACCTTGAATCTCATGCCATGATTAGCATTTTACATTCAAGATCTAATTTAAATACCACTGTAGGTGATTGTTATATCAATCACTATCTTAAAAGTTGGGAAATAAATCTTGAAAGTAATAGCCGGTTCAGCCACAGACATACAGTTGGAAAGTGGCACAGCCAGGATTGGAATCCATGTCTTTCTCACCACAAAAGTATTCAGTGTCTTTAAAACGAATCAATTAAGTGAAATGATTGTCAAACCAGTGTTTGGGTACAGTAGTCTCCCCTTATCCACAGTGTCGCTATCTGGGTTTTGGTTACCCACAGTCAACCGTGGTCCGAAAAATGTTAAATGGAAAATTCGCTAGGTCACAATGCCTACGTCATCCACCTCGCTTCATCTTATCAGGTAGGCATTGTATCCTCTCACATCATCACAAGAAGAAAGGTAAGTACAGTACAACAAGATATTTTGAGAGAGACCACATTCATATAACCTTTATGGCAGTACATTGTTATAATTGTTCTATTTTATTATTAGTTATTATTGTTAATCTCCTACTGTGCCAAATTCATAAATTAAACTTTATCAAAGGTAGGTATGTATAGGAAAAACATTGTACATATAGCATTTGGTACTATCCGTGGTTTCAGGCATCCACTGGCGGTCTTGGAACGTATCCCCCATGGATAAGGGGGGACTACTGTATTTCATTTATTTGCTAATTACCTCAATAAACTGTGAACATCTTTGAAAACCAAGTCCATCAGAGCCACGTGGTTGTTCAATTAAGGTGCCATTTCCATGTAGACTGTGTGCATTGCAACACTGGAATCCTATGGACCAGGATTCCTTTTGATATCTCTCTCCTCCCTGGGTCTAGTGCAGTTTACATCAGCTTAAAGAATCATTGAGCCTCCGCCCTGAGGAAATAAAATTAACTAGGAGACATTCCCTGTCTTCAAGTTGTTTTTAGTCTAGCAGTGGAAACAAACATGTGCAGAGGTAGAGTGCCTGGCACATTGGAGATGATCAATAAATGGTGCACAAACAAACAAATCACTGGTATAAATGAATAAATGGACAAAGAAGTGACTGACTGGATTGTTTTATTATCAGTAGTTGATTCTCACTGTGTTGTCACCCTTCAGACTTGGGTAAGTGTCTCACTGCTGAAACAATTTCCCCCTTGATTTGACTCTATTACTGCAAACAATTAGCTTATTGAAAGAAAACCCTTACCTGTTCAAGAGCACGGTGCTTGGTTGTCTCCCTGCCTTCTCTGCCACACACACCTAAAACACATGGATGGCGACAGGAGCATCAGTGCAATGTGTTGTCACTTGGTTGTCACTCAAAAAGCATCATAGGGCTGTTGACCCTTGCTGTTAATGCTTTCAGGGAAAAAATACACAAAGCACTTGAAAATTTACCTTGTGGATCATCTAATTGTTAGTTAGATAACTGCAAATACCAGTAAAAGGGATAAAAATATTTATGATGAGTATTTGACTATGAATTCATGTTTGAAAATGCATAGGTAAAAATACAACCAATGAATCTTTTGAAAATAAAGAATTTCATCATTGCTATTTATTAGCTATGTGTGCATAAGACTAAGTATGCTCCAGTGGAGATATTTTAGATTCTCTCTCTCTTTGTTACATTGTGTTTGATTTTATATCCATCTGAGTGAGGTGGCAGAAGTTGGAAGCAGGGGAAAGGGCATGTTTATGTACATATTCAGAGGTGGTTTATTTATTAATTGATTTTGTTATACAAGCATTTGCTAAGTACCCACTCCAGACAAGGCAATTCAACAGGAACTAAAAATCTGTCTCACATTCCCAACTGTCTTTGGAACGTATTCCAGATACTCTTATTTTAACAGGTCCCAAACTCAGCTATGGAGTATTTCTAATTCCTAACCCAAACCTCTGCTCTTAGTCCCAGCCTTGGTTACTCTTAGCAGCATTCACTATGTCACTCAATTAAAAAAAAAAAAAATTGCTTGAGCCAGCCCCGATGGCCTAGAGGTTAAAGTTCTGCACTCTCACCACTTTGGTGGCCCACATTCGCTTCCCATGCTGTGGTGGCAGCTCACATAGAAGAACTAGAAAGACTTACAACTAGGATATACAACCATGCACTGAGGCTTTGGGGAGGAAAAAAACAAGAAGAAGATTGGCAACAGATGTTAGTTCAGGGCGAATCTTTCCCTGAAAAAAAAAAAAATGTTAGTAATTATCTTCGATACCTTGTCTATTATCCAATATATCGAGTTCCTAAGCGCATAGATATAGATGTAACTTATACATTTTTCAAAATTCCACTCTGCCTTCCTCTAGTGTCATACCTTGAGAGGCAATGTGGCATTGAGGTTATAAATTTATAGTCTGGTTATGAATGTGGATTCAAAGTCTGGCTGGCCCTACCTCTAAACAGCTGTGTGACCTCAGAAAACTACTTAACCTTACTGAGCTTATGTTCTCATCTGTAGAATAGTGATAACAATGGAATCTTCTTTGTAGGCTTGTTGTCTTAGACGGTGCTTGGCACGTGGTAATATTCCCAAACACGTCGTATTACTTGTAGCAGTAGTAGCAGGAGGAAGAAGAGGAGGTGGTGTACCAATTTGGATAAAGGAAAATATACTTTCTCTTACGATGGGAAGAATAAGGATTAATTAACTCAGCAGTTCAACAACATCGTAAACAGCCCAGGCTCTTTCTTTCTGCTCTCCTACATGGTCAGATGTTTTGCCACAGTTTATAACATGGCATCTAAGCATGAAAATAGCCAGTGGAAGGAGCTGTCCAGCCTAGTATTTCTTTATAAAAGGAAAGAAACATTTTTCAAAAGCTCCCAGCAAAATTCCCTTCACATCTCATTGTTCAGACTTTGTCATATGGCACGCCCCTTAGCCAATCACTAGCAATTTAAGTGGATTTTCCACAATTGCCTTCAATTAGTCAAGATTTGTTTTTGAACCGGGGATGTGGGTGCCTCACTGAGGAATGGATGCCCCATCACAATTGGAATTCCTTTACTGATGAAGGGGTGAGAGATGGGCTGTTGAGCAGGGCATCAACAGTGACCACAAGTACATAGTTGTAACACAGGTCTTTATTCCTTCTTGTATGGGTGACTGTAGTAGCCTCCTACACTTCCTTCCCTCCCCAGACCATTCTCCACAATATTGCCAAATCTAAAATACAGATTTGATGCTTCTTTGAGCTTTCGCTTGACTTTCTACATACATAACAAAATGCAAATTCCCCCACATAGTACTACAAGTCTGTTATGCAACAGTCCAAGGTTATCTTTCCAGCTTCACTTCCTGATGCCTATATTCCTCCATCTACCCACAGGCATCTTATGCTCTCAGCTACACAAACGTACCAGCAACTTCCATAATTCCAAGCCTTGTTATTGCTTCTCCTTTTACTTAGAATACTGTCCTCTCTATTCCCAACTAGCTGGTAAAATCTCACTTATCCTTCAACACACTTCTACTATTTCCTCCATTCTGAAGCCACAGGCTGAATTTGTCACTCACTCCTTTGTATGGCATCCAGGCATCATAATATCCTCAGAAAAGAGACTGAAGAACGCTCATCTGGAGAAACTGGCCTCAGAGAGAAAAACAGCTATCGTTGTAAGTTTTTAGTCATTATTTGACTTCTTAAACTATGGTCATGATATATTAAATATGATTATATATAATTGGTTATATTAAATTAATTTAATGAAATGTAAGAATAAAGTTAAATATTTATTTCTATATGAATTTATATTGAATATTACATATGAGAATAATACCACCTACCTAAAAAAGTTATTAGGGTTACATGAGATAACAGGTACAAAGCATACAGCTTAATGGTGAGAAAAAAAGTTAATAAATGTCATTTGCCTTGACATCCCTTTACATCTCCCACCTTCACTCATTTATTTATAAAACAAATATTCATTTCTTACTATATGCCAGGCACTGCGCTAGGATCCCACACACAAGAGAGGCAGAATTGCAATCCAGTGGAAGAGATGGGGTAAGCTAGAATCATTAGACTCCTCCCCAAGGGTTGAGTCTATGGAACTGTAGATGAATTTTAAATTACTATATGTATTTACTACGGGAAAGAATAGCTTACACATATTTTTCCAGTTTTTGCCTTAATTAACTTCCTAACGTGAAATTGGTACAATGCTTGCTAGTGAGTGTCAGCAATCTAAAGACACATGAAACTCACTATGGGATATGTTTTCCATTTTTATTAATGACTATAGATTGAAGGCTGTAATTGTTACTAATTTCTTGAGGCCACGATAATTTATGGAGACAAATATATATATATCTCAGATACTAGACCACAGAAATATGTATTTTCAAATATAATTCTGTTAAAATCTTGACACTCTCTGCATGAGAAAATAGCCCCTGAACGGATAATTTGCTAACTTTAGTAGAGTTTATTGAGCTTTTTAAAGACAGTTCCTTTTTTAATACTATTTGATGATTAATGATACATTGATTGAGAATTAACAGCTATCTTGTTTATACAACGCATTTAAAGGGCTGTTAAGCCCCAAGCTATGATTTAAAAAATGATCTAGGCTCAGTCTAGCATTCATTACACTAAACATCTCAGCCAATGGCAGTCCAGAAAAGTAAATACGACTTCATCAAGAAAACACGGAAGTGCTAATTGACAGCTGGCAGAGTCCAATCAGGTTTCTCCGCAGAAAACTAACTGGCTACTTTTGTAGCATCTGTTTCATTTTGCTAATCAACCCTGCTTCCTTCATTTGCTCTCCTGGAAAAAAGAACAGAAGAAGGAATAGCATGTGAACCTGCAAAATAAAAGAAAAAGAAATGCCCAAGTGTGTGTGTATATGTGGTCTTAGTTTATGGGAAACAAAGGCCATGGTTATTTTTACCATTTATCCCAAAATGTTTTGAGGAAGAAGCGTGAGATTTAGTCAAGTGTAGGGGTCTAAATTTGGATGCTCTGATGCCAGGTACCCAGATTTTAACAAACACAACTGAAGTGGAAGATAGAAGAATCAGAATAATTCCTATGGAAAAAGTTACTACAAAATCCAGGCTATATTATTATATATATTAATGTAGGGAGATGGTGCAGGAATTTAGTAATCTTGATCAAATATTATTTTTTTTTTCCTGAAAGGCTCAAATATTCTTTATTTCTTTTCTTCCATTTAATCTCTGATTGGTTCAGCTGATCATAGGAGATGCTCGCCTAGTGGAAAGCACAAGAGAGGAAAATGGTTTCTTTAGATTTAAGATTTCCTTTGTTAGGTACCCATCCAATTTCTATAGTTAGTCACCACCTCCTCCACCCTACCTCATCCCTTTCCCCCACCCACCCCCGCACACAGACACGAAAGTAGCAAAGGAAGGGAGAGAGGACAGAAGAAAGAGCTAGAGGGAGAGGGGAAAAGACCAGTCATTTAATAGGTTTGCCTACATGGCATTCTACCTTTGAACCTTCCAAAGGCAACGTTATACATTGTCTTTTGACATTATGCAGTTTGGAATCCTGAAAGCTCTCAGTTTAGACAACTAAATTATTGCTTGTCAATTTAGCTTGGGATGAAAGACAGGTGTTTTGTTTCACAGTAAAACTCCATTTAGAGCTTACATTGGCTCTAAATCCAATCTCAGCCTCTTGTAGTGGGCTGGCGTTGAAGTGTATCGCAGTAGGAATTATCAATCAGGGGCCCAGTCAATCCACACAAGATCCTTCACCCTGGTTCCTCTGGATGGGCACGCCTAAGACCATTTAGAAGCAGTTGAGATAAAGACTCTTTTCAGCTCCAAGGTTAGAGCTCTTGCTGATAGTCCACCACCATTTTGCCTCCAATGAAGAACTAAGCTGAACAAAGTAAAAAATCTCTATTAGTCTTTTTAGGAACCAATGCATTACATTATGATTCTTTAGTAAATATTCGTTAGGACTGTGTTTTAATTTATTGAACAGTTATCTATTTTCATATTTCCATTTCAGTGAAATGATATAGTGGATCTTCTCTTAACAGGAAATTTTCCACGAGTACATATGCATTTGTTACTCTGATTTGAGGAGCTTAATGTAAAAGGCCCAGTAGAGTGGCTAAAATTATGTCACCACAAGTTGAAAAATAAAACCTTTGTATAAGCTTCTTCATTTCTCTACCCTCCTCCACTCTGCTATGGTTTTCATCCTTTCTAGCATCATCTATTCTAATCTATATGATAATGAAAATCAGTCACTCATACCTATTACCAGGGTGTAAGAGAACTCTCATCAAGCCTAAGGAAATCAAACCATAGCTGTAAGAAAGTTTTACATTGTTTGCCTTCCATAGTGGAAGGTGAGTAGTGGGGCTGTTATTTCACATGGATGGGACTAGTGTATACTTAGATCTCATAATACTTACTGTTAATAATTCAATACACTTTTAAAGTAATGGAGATTTTAAGGTGAAAGAAGCCTTAGTTCAGTATCTATCCCAACTCCACCACCATTTTAAAGATGAGGTTAAGTAACTTGACTAAGATCAAAGATCAAAGTAGTTCTTGGCAAAGCCAGCATTAGATACAGGTAAGTATTCTGATTGAAAAACTAGTTCTCATTCCACTACATAGTCTTAAAGTAAATTTTTTATACAAATGATGTTTGGAACTTTTTTGGGGGTTCATGAGTCTTTTATGATCAAGTCTTGAGTCCTTTGTAGGCGTGTAAACTTATCAGTTAAGGTTTAATTCAGAGACTATTATAACCACACAACATAGTTACCAGAGTTATCATATAGACTCAAGTTCAACTTTGAATGTAGTAGTCTTTTTTTACCTTTTTTTTTTGTATTACTGAAAATGCTTAGATTAGAATGGAGGCTCAGTGAAAAGGTTCTATATGAGCTTCAACAAATTAATACATTTCTTTCAATGGATTTGTAAAACATATTGAAGATAAAAGCACTATCTTATTTATTATCAATCTTTCAGTGCCTAGCACAATGTCTTGTCCATAAAAAGTCCCTAATGGATATTTGTTGATTTTCTAATTTGATGGGTTTAATTCAGATTCCTAATCCTGTATTATCTGTAATTCATTTGACTAGCTACAAACTAGATTAATTTCTCTGGGCTAAATTGCCTATTAACCAACCAAACCGTTATTCATCTATCTTTGCCTTAATGTTCAGCTAGGAGTATGGTGATCAGATAGGATCATGACCTGACCAAATCTCCTTTATTTGGCTATAGGGTGTGTAGTAGGGGAAGACACAATTAAGAAGAATAGTTGGGTTTTCTTGAACTTTCAAAAATTTCCTGTATTGAAATAGACAAAATGTCTGACTTGCAGTCTTCAAAATAAACCACCAAATGTGTTTTTCATGTGTCAAATGGAAATATCAATTTATGACTATTGTGAAAAATCAAATGGTATTAGAGGTGATGGTAATAAAAATGTTAAAAGCAACATGTAAACAGAATAACATTGGGAGTAGTAATCATAGCTATAAGAAAAATAGTGACCCTGAAGTTTACTGCATATTCTGGGGTTAAAGTAAGGATCTTGGGTCAATTCTTAACAAACAGACAGAAAGAGTGCTTCAGATTCTAGGGCCAATGACTCAAGACATAAAACATGCAGTAATTGACAACCAAGGGTATCCCTACTGGCCTTTCCCTCTTACTCTGTCTGTAAAAAAGAACTTCATTCAAATGCATGGTTGACAGTGAAATGGAAGTTTCATCACATTGCCCTACTCGTGACCTCAAAGCTGACCTCCAGATCACCCCTCGGTCAAAATGTTAGAGGATTCACTGAATGCAGTTTTAAGCTGGATTCAGTCAAGTTTTCTGAAGAGAAAGCCAGAGTATTATATTTTCACTGGTTGTTTTTTTTTTCTTTTATTATTTTATTGAGGTCACGTTGGTATATCACATTGTGTAAATTTCAGGTGTACATCATTATATTTTGACCTCTGTATAGGCTGAATCATGTACACCACCAAAAGTCTAGTTTCCATCCGTCACCACAAATATTTGCCCCTTTACCCCTTTTGCTCTCCCCCCACCCCCTTCTCCTCTGGTAATCACCTATTTGTTATCAGTGGTTGTTTTTTAATTCTGTGGTTGAGGGCTCCTGTGGCATGATGAGCTTCGATGATATCAATTTATCAGTCTCCTGCCAAGACTTTTTTCATCTTTCGTTTTCCACGTATCTCCTAAGCCGTTAGGAACAAGCTATCTACTTTTCTTTGCATTGCAAAAGATTCGTATTATTAGATTTGTTCTGCAAGTAGCCTCTGAGCCAATTTTAGAATTTATCTGGGTAAAAGGTGAGCGAAGAGGTTAGGACTAGAATTTAAATAGAGTGTGCGGTATGGGTGAAATTTTAGCATGACCTTTCCGTGCTTATCTGAGGATGAATCAATTAACTGTTTAAGGAATTAGCTGTTAGAAGGAATCAGTCAATCAGGTCTAAAAGTTACACAGTACATGATTAACCAAATTGTTTGTTTTGGATGATTATTTTAACCAAATTTGTTTTTGTTTGTCTTTTTTTTTTAATTTGAAGGCTATAAGAAATGGTGCATGCAAAATGCAAATCGTTTAACTTATTAAGCAGTTCAGTTCACAATCGTACTATGGCATTATATTCATCAATTGACTCCTTGTCTTTTTACCATGAACATTTAGTTCCTCACAATTTTTTGAAGTCCCTGAAACCACATACACCAAATAGTATTCAAAGATTGAATAAGGCTTACATATATTTATACTATTTTTATGTTTACAAATGCAGCTTAAATTTAAATTAATGTAAAATGTATTCATTTATGCACTTTCTTACATGTGTATGACTGTCGTCATACAAAATGGCCTGTAACTTTTTTTTGTCATTAAAGATCTTCTTCTTATTCAAAATATTAGAAACACTGGCTTAAATCAAATGACAATTTTTTTTTTTTGTATTATTTATTTATTTATTTTTTTGGTGAAGAAAATTGGCCCTGAGCTAACACCTATTGCCAATCTTCCTCTTTTTACTTGAGGAAGAGTGGCCTTGAGCTAACATCTGTGCCCATCTTCCTCTAGTTTGTATGTGGGTCGCAGCCACAGCATGGCTTGATGAATGGTGTAGGTCTGCGCATGGGATCTGAACCCGTGACCCCAGGCTGCCAAGGTGGAGCATGCCGAACTTAACCACTATGCCACTGGGCCGACCCCACCATTTTTTTTTGTTTTTTTGTCTTTAGTCATTATACCATAAAGTAGGTACATGTCTGACTTTCCTCCTCATGAAACCGTCTCTGCCAAATGGCCACTTTGAGGACTTTCTAAACATAAAACTCATTTTTTTTCTCTTTGACCCATGGGCCTTGAGACACATCTGAACTACCTCTGAATTATCTTTAGGTAATGTTAGGTATCCTGATTAAGGTTCTGTGGTCATTTGACACTTGTGTTTGAATGGAAGATTTTATCAACTTAATGAATGCTAAATTCATCAAAAAGTTATTTTTATAATATAAAGATAAATCCTTAAACGTTTGTATTCACCACTTCCCAAAAGATGAAGTCCAAATTCATTCAAATAATATTTAAGCTTCATCACAATTTGATCTCAATCTACTAGCACCTTATATGCTAGAGTAGGTATTGGTAAACTTTTTTTAAGGGCCAGGTAGTAAATATTTTAGACTGTGTGAGCCATACAGTCTCTGTAGCTACCATCCAACTCTGCTGTGTAGAGCAAAGGCAGCCATAGATGATACGAAAATGAATGAGTGTTGCTGTGTTCCAATAAAAATTTATTCTAGAAACTGAAATTTGAATTTCACATAATTTTCACATTTCACAAAATAGTCTTTTGATTTTTTTCAACCATTTAAAATTTTTAAAAACCTTCCTAGCTTGTGACCTGTACAAAAATAGATGATGACTCGGATTTGGCTGGTGGGCCGTAGTTTGCTGATCCTTACACTAGAGCCTTGTAGAAGTTTATATTTTTTCTGAATATGCCCTGAGTTTCTATGCTTACATACCTCTCCTTATATAGTTCCCATGTCCTCTGTCTTTCTTTTTTCTTTACCTAACTAAACATTATTCTTGTGAAACTGAGCTCAAGTGACACTACCTCTGAGAAGACTTGCATGATTATAACTCAACCTTCCATGCCGAATCAAATTCCTTTTTCACCGGATTCCCACAGTACTTTGTACATTCCTGCTACGAGAACACCGCAAAAATATTTAGAAGGCATTTGCTAAGTATTTCTTGAACAAATCAATAAATGAATGATGGAGACACAAATGAATGACTTGTACCAAAATTGTTTACTGAGCTATTTCCATAGCCTAAATATTAGCTCCACATGGGCAGCTAGTTGTACTCATCTTTCTATCCCCAAGGCCTGAAAAGTGTTTGGCATGTGATAATATTCTAGTAGATTTTTGTTGAATTAATGTTTTGAGGGTATATCTCAAAGACACACCTATGGAGAATGGATTTTATTCTTTATGGACATTCTTACATTCCTGGGTTGAAATAGTGCTATCTGATTCTCTACAAAATTGCCATACCTAGACCCCTAAAGCTAAGTTAGGAGTTGCAAACATCCACTTTCCTGTCACTACTTGTAGACACATGCTTGTTTATGTTTGGCTAATTAAAATTAATCACCCTAGTTCTCCCTTCCCTTCAAGGGCATTATTTCCCATTAACTTCAATGAAACTTGTTTGACTTCAATGGAAGTTTTTACCCGCATAGGGACAGTGAGGAATCAGGACAAATATCTTTAAGGCTGTCATTTGTTACCATGAACAAAAGAAATAGAGATCCTTAGGCAGAGGCGCCGTAGCACACTTCACGTGCCTCTCTTAATTCTATCCTTGCTGACAACTCATGACTGCCACATAAAAGGAAGCATCAGAATTATAATTGAATGGTTCTGAAATATCAGAGACAGAACCTCTGAAAAGGAGGTTCACAAACTTCTTCTTTGGCAAGGTTAGTGATTTGAGTACCTACAAACAGCCAGAACACTGTTGACAGCATTTCCAATGCATAGTGTATGCGTTCACTTTGAGTCAGTGTTGAATAGGAAATCATGGTAGCTTAACTTTATTCCACCAGCACACGGTTCCTTGACAACCCTCCCCTCTTCAGAACATTCCTGAGGAACAGAAAGTTAAAGAGGGAAAAAGGCATCCGAGCAGCCGCAGCGATATCATAGTACCCACACTCTACAGTTGGAGCATTTTATTCATAATATATTTATTTCATGCAGAATATGGCAAAATAGTGGTGCCAATGAGATGCAAAATTCCACATTTTTTAAGGTTCTCTAGATGTCAAAATTTAAGTCAAGCTAGGCTTATTGTTTCTAAAAGCCACTAAGTTACCTAATTATCATAGGAACAGCATGGTGTTCCCCCAAAGATGATTGTACCAGAATTCTCACCTTAACTATACCATATAGCAACTGCTTTCACTGTATTTTTATAACTTCTTTATAGGACTGCTTGCCAATATTTAAATGTGCTAATATATATATAAATTCCCAGCTCTAAGCCTTGGCACTCAGTTGCTTCTTGACATCCTTATCTCTTTGGAATTAAATAGAATTATTAGCTGAATAACCTGGAAAAAATACACAGTAAATGATCACAGGGCAACCCACATCTACCCAGATGAAGATGAGTGTATAAGAAAAAAACTGATATTTATTGAATTCCAAATCCTTCAGCTGGGGCTTTGTATATGTTATCTCATTTAAATGTCCTAAATGGTCTAATAAAGAAGTTGCTAT
This sequence comes from Ceratotherium simum simum, assembly GCF_057802395.1. Taxonomy (NCBI): domain Eukaryota; kingdom Metazoa; phylum Chordata; class Mammalia; order Perissodactyla; family Rhinocerotidae; genus Ceratotherium; species Ceratotherium simum. Next base: position 25,585,245 of record NC_141910.1, read on the forward strand.
TGCCTGCATTGATATTTGGGGTTTATAATTAAAAATTTCAAATTTTAATTATAGAAAGTACTGTTTCCTAAACCTTATTCATTCTCTGCTTGCCCTGGGTAATTAGTTTCTCTACAACTAAACAAAATATCTGTTCTTACCTGAATTCCATCAAGTTACCCTTTTAGTTTAAGACACTGTCTCTGCAGAAGTCTTCCATTAAAGTGCATACTACCTGAGTCAGATAAAACACTAAGCTGTTACAATGCACAAAAACTTTGCAGAAATCAAGCAGTCAGATTAAAACATTGTTGCCTTTTGGAGAAAAATGATAATTGGGACCTTGAGAGAAAGCTAGATCTTAGACGTAGCAACCAGGGACAATCTAGATACTTGGGGTTCTAGCCTGCGTGGGGCACTGTGTTTATGCTGTGGTTCAGAGTGGTGGGAGACTGCATGGATAACACAAGCATCCTGGTTAAGGAGTGCACCAAAATCAAATTCCACCGGCCTCACAGTTCTGGTGAGGATGAAGGGCATTGCAGGAAACATAAAACCTGCTTCTCTCTCTCTTACCCTCCAACTAGAAGGTCTTTTGCCTTCGTTGGTATTGGTTGTCCAGTGGAGCAGCAGATAAGCACAGTGTGGGCTTCAAGTCAGGGGCTCCACTGCAAAGCGAAGAATTACCATAAATCACCATAATTGATGCTAAAGCCTGAAGCTGGATTTGGATGGGAGGCTGAGCCAATCTTTCAGTCAATGAATGAGACATTTCTATCGGCAGAGGTTTCCAGTTCCATTTCTCAGATCCAGAGATAAGTACTCTTGGAGAGTTTATTTTTTATTGTTTCAGCTTCTTCTGTTTGTTTTTCCCCATAGAATAGCTTAGCAAACCTCCTTTTTAATATCTTCTGCCTCTGATGCCCATGTACATGTAGCAGGATCCTGTATATATATGTTCATCCATAATTCATCAATATATAGATTATCTCCACCCATCCAGAATCAAATGTATTATTTCATACAGTGTTTCCCAAAATTTCCTGATGAAAAGTGTTATCTGGGATAACTGTTAAAAACACAGATCCTTGGGCTCTAGAACACATGCCTACTGAGAGAGGCCTGGCAGTCTGCATATAGAAGATTCTCACCACTGAGAGCCCATCAGCACCAGACCTGCTCCTCCTCCTGTATTTCCTGCACAGGGCCTGCCATGTGGGAACCCACCACTGAACAAATTTCACGGACTGACTGAATGAATAAATCTCATAGTGGTTGTGAACGCCAAGCGGCCAATCTCTTCCTCCAGCATCCATCCAGTTAGTCCTCAAAGTCTGCTGACCTTCCCTCTATAAGGGTTTTGGACCATCCCCTCCTCTCTATTCTCATTCTGTTATCCTAACTGAGGTTCTCTTCATCTCTTCCCTGAAGTAATTCCATAGCTCCTTAATTAATCTTCCTCTTTATGGCCTCTCCCACTGTTATCAAACCCTTAAAGTTCTACCAGAGGAATCTTTCTAAAACAAAGACCACTACATTGCTTAAAAATCTTTCACCCATCCACCCTTCTCCCTCCAAACTTGGCATAGCGTCTCCAATGCCCAGACCCTGGCATAAAATAGGCCCCTAAAACTTATAGAGCTATAGTTTGTACTCAAAGCTCTTCAAAACCCAGGCTCAGCCCAACTTTCCAGTTTCACCTCTAGACTCTATAAGCATCAACTTCCGTGTCACCAAAAGCCCCTGCATTTCCCTCAATAACTAGGCCATTTGCACTCCTCTCTCTTTCTTTTGCCGAGGCTGTTGCCTCTGTATCATATACTCATTCTTTTTTCTCCTTTTTCTTCCCTAACCCACAGGAAAATATCATTCCAGCCACGGAGTGACTTCCTCAGATTTTTCTGTCTCTCTCTGGTAGACATGTTAGTAAGTCTACCTGAGCCCAGATTGGGGTCCTTTTGAGTCCTGACCTGTTGCTCTCCTTTGGGGTGCTATGACATTTCCTGCAATCATGGGGTCAACCACATGTGCCAGAAGCTCTGAGGCTGAGTCTGTGGAGTCATCCCAGGCTCTCTGGGGTCACATGGCCATCCAGTTCTGTAGAAAGTAGACTGGTGAATGGATTTCTCCTGCTGGTCAGTGCAGTATTTCTTTTGGGGTGTCATGTCAGAATGGTATGACTCTAAAGTCAGACGCAGGAGGAGTTTTGGAGTCTAGGCTACCTCAGTCCTCTGCCAACCTTTGACTTGAGCCATGTATGTGGCCCTTGTGCTAATTCTCATCCGTCCATATTCTGACCAATCACAGTGCCATCTTCAGTCTACAGTACCTAAGGGTGGTGAGGGTGACTACAGATACCACTTACCCAGTGTGCCCATCATTGTTGGCACCCAGAGAAGTACCCCCATCCTCTCCATAGGCTCGGTGCCATGTGTCAGACAGTCCTCCGGATGGCCACAACTATCTCCTTTGAGGGCTTGTTCCATATGCCAATGGGTCCTTACCATTAATGTTCTGACTAATTGATCAATTGATATGTTCATGTCATACTATCCTTGGTAATTTTAAGCCATGCTGATCCAAGGACAGACATTTCTTATACAAATGGGACCATTCTTTTTGTCCCTTCTTGTCCCCCCCATTCAGCCTCTTGTCCCTTGTCTACCCTCCCTGCTGGTGGAAGTGTGTGGAAGGCAAGGGTACAGGCAACACTTAAAGAGATCAAATTCAATGATTACAGTCTAATTAGCTCAAGAGAAAGATGTTTGGAAGACACATCGCTCTACATGTACATTGTGGAATTCTGAACTGTACGCTGAACATGATCAGGAAACAGGTCATTCTTCACATTTTCTTGCATACTCTAGGCAAAACTTAACATTTGTGGTTGTCATCAATAAAGCACAAAAACAACTTTCCAGAGAATTATTGGAAGGCAATATTCATGGACAACACAGTGGAGGATGAGGTGACATAAGTAATGTTGTAACTAGCCTTAAAATAATGGTACTCGGGAACTGCAGAAGCCAGAAGATCTATATTGCTTCAATCCATACAACTTCTAAAGAGTCATGGCATTATAAGCAATAACATTTCTATCTTTTTTTCATGGGGGAGTTGTGACTTTAGTCAGAAACAGTAAATCTTAAAATTAAAAAATAAAATAAAAAAACATAAGGAGAAGGTTCCTGTACCTGAACAGGAAGAAGTCATGCCTGGATACTGAAAGATTTTCGCATATATTGATTGCACAAGAAAAATGCCTAAGTTTTTCTACTCTATCCATTTTTCTAAATCTTCAGTGATTGGCCCTCGAGTGTTGTAATACTATTTAAATGGTTATACAGAAAGATTTTTTTTTTTTTTTTGGCCTAGTGTCCTGCATACCTTAAGGGCTTCTCTGTTGGCCGTGTACTGTGCTAAGTAACTTATATGCACCATCTATTTTTATATTCAGAACAACTGGATGAGACAGGTATTATTTTATTATGCAGAAAATAAAACGTAGAGAAGTTAAGTAGCTTGCCCGTGCACACAGCTTGTAAATGGCTGAATTGAGATTCTAATTCAGGACAACCTGATTCTGATATATTCATCAATCTTAGAAAACCCGAGACAAACCTACCCAACCCAAGTTGTACTTCCTGGATTTAGGATTACCCTTATGCTTGTCATGGGGATTATTATTGTTATTATCGTCATCACTATTGTTAATAAAATATTTGTTGAATATTAGCTATGTGCCAGACACCATTCTAAGCATTTAATGTGCATTATTCATTAAACAATTTTAACAACCAAAGGAGGTTCATATCAATAATATTCTCATTGTACAAATGGGGAAACTGAGGCCCAGAGTAGTTAAGTAACTTGCTTAAGGTTACTCAGCTATGAATAGTAAACCAGAGAATCAAACCAGGCTCCCTGACTCTGGAGCCCATGCAAATCAGGACCAAATATTCTGATTTGGTTCTTTCAACCTATATTTCTGAACTAAACTGGTACTTACCAGACATAAAGTGTTACTGGAATCGATCTATGGTTTTACTCTGGTCTGGTGATTCTTCCCATTTATTTTCACAGGTCTTGGTATAATCTGAGGGCTTAGCACTGTCAGTGCAATGGCACCTCTGGTTCTTATAGATACAGCCTTACTGGAAAGATTCATGTAGTCCAAAGTGTGAGCTTTGCAGCTGGTAGTGGTGGGGTCCCAGGGACGGAGCCACAGCTTGAATCACCACTCACTGAGAACACCGCAAAGGGGAATGCACTTTAATTCAAGACTATGAAATCATTCATTCATAAGGAAGTCATGTGTGTGACCATATATATGTGTGTGTAAATATATGTGTTCATCCTGTTTCTTTCATATCAATTTTTTGCTTATTACAGTACTTCCACTTCTGTGCATAAATAGGGAATTTTATACTTGAAGATGTATATTTAGCCATAACACAGACATAAGGAATATATCAAATATCACATTCAGTATAGATAACTTGGCTTACATACAAATACAACACAAGGCCAAAAATTGATAATGGCAATCAATTAACAAAGCATGTGGAACTATTTGGAAAAATTCAGATAATTGACTAAAAATTCCCATTTTCAATCAGATGCCTGCCACCACGCTCGTTATCATTTGACGTTTTTCTCTCACTACTTACAGCAACAAATATTTTACTCCTTCGAATACTTAGCAATAACATACCTAAAAAAAAGCTGAAATAAAAATGTAATGGCTTAGAGATTTAGAAATGATAATTTTTGTTTATTTTTTTAAATTTTCATTCCGAGCAAAAATTCTGATTCTTTTTGCCCTATCAACTCCTTGTTTTGTTTCAAGATTCCATTGATCATTTACAAATGGTGAAAAACCTCTTTAGCCCACCCTATATGTCATCCCAGGTGACCGAACTCTGCATTTTGATTTCTAAATGGACGGACAGATGTACTGTAATGAGAACACAAAGAAACAGGTTTATAACTTGGTACATTATGGCACTGGGTTCCAAGCAACGCTGGAAGCCTTTGTTTCTGACTCATGCAGATAAACTCTAGCATTTTCCAGGATGATAACAATGCAGAATATGAAGGAGAAAAAAAAGAGAAAGTCGAAAGAAAGAGAAAGAAAGAAAACGAATTAAAACAAAGCAAAACTCTTGGGATGGCTTAGGCTGCAGGGTATTTTCCCAGAGTTCTGTCCAAGAATAATCTAGTAAAAATGTGGACAGAGAACCACCGACCCCTGCTTTCCCCCGAACATATGCAGCTCTGATCAGTCTGGTATTTCAAGAAAAACAAGGTCCTGAACCCGAGTCCTCAGACACATAACAAAGCGCACTTCACAGCTGTGATGCACAGCGACGATCGGCTCGGAGGCCTGAGTGGGTCCCAAGACAATGCCTCCTTTATCACCCAGAGGACAAATATCTAGACAGCAATATTTTCTGCTTGAATGCTTCAAGCAGCTCGCGCAACTCCCGACTGAAAGGGAAAACTGAGCTCAGAGTGTTTGCTGAGTGATTATTTTAATTTACTACTTGATGTAAATCTAAATGAACTGACACCCCGCTCGAGATGGACAGAAAACAATCATCGCGAAGGGTGGGGGGCTGCGGGAAGAAGGGGGGCGCAGGAGAGGGGCCGATGTTACACTAGCGTCTGAGGTTTAGGGCAGCTTGAGCCAACTTTCGCAGTGGCGGTGTAATAGATAGGGGGGCAGGCGCCGCATTCCATTTCCTTCTCTCAATTACCATAATAAGTTCGGTAATTTTGTGCTGTTTATTTATCAGCCGAGGATAACAAAGGAAGCCGAGGAAGTCTGCTCTGGAGGCACCATGACAAAGCACCAGACAGAAAGCAGTCACGTGTGGGGAGAGGAACAGAGACACGACTTCTCAAGCACCTGATTATTCTTTCTCAGTATTTAGAAGCAAAAATTATCCTTAAGAAAAACAACAGCAAGCACAACAACACAAGCTAAACAGATGAGAAAATGGGGTGAGATGGGGACTGAGGAAAACTGAAGGGCAACTTGACAACTAAGTTTTAATTCCTTGTGAAAGCTATCTTTCCTTCGCGTCAATTACTTATCCAAACTTAGTGGTAGAGATAGAAGATGTTTTTTAAAGAACTGTTTGGGTAGGTTCCCTCCTCCCCCATGTCACATGTGGCCCTAATTTCTTAGAGCAGAAAGTTCTTCCGATATGATGAATATTTCTCAGAACCTAGATGGCAAAATCATAGCTGTGTCTAGTTGAGATGAACATCACATTTCTTTGTGGTGCTTGTAAGACATTATACAAAGCATCATTTCTCTCTTTCTCTCTCTCTCTCTCTAGCTCATGAAACACTGCACTAAACAGTCACAAGACCAAGATATAGGTTCCTGTTTCCAGGTTTGTCTCTTCTTCCTAAAAAAGACTTTCTCTTCAGCCATGTCTGCCTCACATCCCCTCCAGAAAAGTAGCAATGTTTGCTAATGAGCATAATCCTCGTTATTTGTAGCACTGTTATAAATGGCACAGGGTATGCATATAAATCCCCACACGATTCTGAAAATATGTCCAATAGAGGAAAAATATATCACGCCTTGTTTTACACAATCACAATATGGAACCAAAGTATGGCTCCGATCTTGTTTACTTGTCCTGACTGACCAGTTTAAGAGTGGTTTATTTGTATAGATCTGGACATGTGTATATTAATATTAAACTTATATATTATAAACTATGTAGACATAGTGTTTATATCTTTACTTAGTGAATGCGACATAGATACATATACAACTGCTGGGTACAATTGAAAACTATCCAGTTCCTGTGTATCTGAGTCACTGCTTTTCTAACTAGGAGCCCTAGAGTTCTGGGTAATGATCTTGGGTGCTACCATGGGGTGAGTAAAGAGAAACCAGCAGAATGCATCTTCCACCCGTACTTTTATCTTTTTTATACGTTGGGGTTGTTGAAATTTTGAGTAGGATTTTATTTCAGGGGATGTGATGCAGCATTTGCTTTAGAACAGTTTTTTCAAAAAGGGAGGAGAGAGAGTTCTTTGAAGACCGTTGCTCTAGGTTGTCCTTAAAAGACTATGTGAAAAGTAAAGGAAAAAACACAGTCACCTGTCCAGATGCTGTCACTACGGGATGCCTGTACCTTGTGGGTTAGACGCATATCAGTTTCATTTATGTCATCAAGCTAAAACATTCCCAGTGCTGCCTATTCCTTCTCCGTGATCATCTCTATTTGTATATTTAGGTACATACATATGGTGCAGTTTCTACAAAACAGTAGAATTGTTTTGAGTCCTCCTTCATGTTTGTTTTAATGCGTTTCTGGTGGAAGGTCACTTGTACGTCGTTTTGTATCCAGTATCTTAAGCAGCAGCTGGTAGGTGAGGGGTGCACTTCAGTGCTAAGGATAGAGTGACAATTAGGACAGAATCCCAGAACTCAAGTCGTAAGGGTTAGTTTATTGATATTTGTTTGTTTTATTTGGAAAGCGAAGTAGGGTGAGTGAGTTATATCAAATAGATTGAGATTGGGCATGTAAGCCCTTTCGGTGATCTAAAAATGTCATAAATGGTCCTCTGCCTCATTTATTGGGGGATTCTCATTTTACAAATCAAAACCGAAGCGCTTCATTGTCAGGAAGTTTAAAGCATACCTCTTTGACTCCAATACCACATCAGATTTGCCTGTGATATACACGATTTGCAAAATCTAGCTGCCAATTCTTAACACATTTCTTTTTTAAAAAACTAATTGATGCTTAGACCTCAAAGCAGTCTTTTATAGAAGGAATATGTTTTTCTTCTGCTTTTTTAGTACCTGAAAAAGTTGACTCACAACCTGGTCTTTTTTAATACCTCTGACAGTGTCATGAAGAAGAAATTGCTCTCAAGTTATACTTCTATCTGATTGTGACTTATAGGCAAGGAATAGCGGAAAGGGAAAAGAGCTGATTTGATTGAATAATACAGGAGATTGTATTTGATTGAATAATCAAAATAGGAATTTTCTTCTAGGTTATCATTCCTCACTGGCACGAACTTGGACAAGCCCAAGCAGGGACATTAATAGGCTTTAAAATAGCTCTTTCATAATACAGTAGACCATACAATACTGTTTAGATGATTTTATTTCCATAATAAACCCTCATTAAGTGTATTTATCTAATGATATGAGAGAACTGAAGGGAAAGGGAATATAGAAAAATATGTGCATGTGTTAAACATTAGCCCTTGCAGAAGATTTATAAATAAATTACAGATAATTTATAGAATCATGCCATATTTATAATTGCATGTTTAAAGCAATCTTCTTATGGTAATTGTATTGTATGGCTGACTCTAAGAAGGGAGAAATTATAAATTTACATTTCCAGAGTTTACTGAGATGTGCTGTCTTTTATAGGTAAAATTGTATTGTGTAAAATTCAGAGTGGAAAATGAAGCTTCTCTTTCAGTGTGACTCATACCCCATTACTAAACATTCAGAAGGCTCAGCATAAAAAATTAAATGTTTACTATTTCTCAAAGAGGTCGTTGCTTAAATTCCAAATTAATTTTCAAACAAGGCTGCTACAAAAGAATCAATAAACTTTGTATGACAAAGCAAAATTCTGCCAGTGCCTTCAAGATAAATGATAAACAGATCCTCCTTTGTGAAAGATGAAGGATTTCAACTTCCTGTGCAGCCTTCCAACGCATGCTGGGTCTCATGGTTCCTTCTGAAGTTATTTCAAGGTAAGAAACAAGATCGAGGCTATAAGATACCCAAGGAACCAAAAATACCAAACCCACCAGTCCCAAATGCATCGTTTCTTGTTAGGACGTTTCTTCTTGACACCTTAAACAGGAACAATTAAGTGAATTAACCTGTCACTGTGGTGAGAAAATGAAACACATTATGCTGTATCCTTCTAAAAATATAACATAACCTATGCAGTAGGTTGAGGGCCCTGTTAATCCATACTTTCAGATGATAAACTTGATGGCTAGGTGATAAGCCCAAATAAATTCATTCATTCAACAAATATTAATGTTTCATAATTATCGACTCTATTCCCGGCACTGCTTAAGGTGCTGGGGAGACATCTGTGAATAAAATAATGTTCCTGTCCTCAAGGGTTTACACTTTAGCTTTAGAGACAGAAAGTAAAATGATAAAGAAAAACTAAGATAACAGAGAAAAATAAAAAGGGTAAGAGAGGAGAGAGTGATAAGGGGCTCTATTTTGGATACCTAGTCAGGGACATCCTCCCTAAGAAGCAGACAGTTGAGCAAAGACCTGGATGCAGTGGGGGAGCGTGTAAAGGTGCAGCCATGAAGCGTTTGTACGGTGCAAAGGCCCTGAGCTGGGAATAGAGCTGGTCTGCTCAAGGACAGCAAGTACAGCAGAAGAAAGTGGGAAAGGGGAAAAGACGGGGGAAGAGCTCAGAGAGGTAGGTGGAGGTTAGATCATACAGTGCCTTGTAGATCAAAGTCAGAGTAGCAGTCAGGGTATGCAAGATCGTGCTGTGGTAACAAACAAGCCCCAAATCTCAGGGGCTGAAGACACCGGAGGTTTCTTTCTTGTTAGGTCGGAGGCTCTGCAGCATGTCAGTCTCGTCCCAGGAACCAGGGGATCAGAGCAGCCACTATCAGGAATGTTGTTGGTCATAGTGGCAGGGGAAAAGAAATCTCTGAAGAGTCTCCTATCAGCAATTAGTGTCCCAGCGTGGAAATGACACATCACTTCCACAAACAATTCGTGGCTAGATCTAGTCAAACAGCCACATTCAGTGATGGTGGGGGAGGGAGAAGGGACAGCCGTGGGCAGTAAGTACAAGTCTACCATGTGTCCAGTAAGCAGAGAGCTATACATATTTTGTAAACAGCATTAATGAGTCCTGTGATAAAAATATTGGATTTTATTCCAGTGATATGGGAAGCCATGAGAGGCCGATAAGCTGTTTTTACAGGATCGTCTGGCCTTTGCATGGAGAATATAGAGTTAAGGGGGCAAGAGGGAAGAAGAAAGACCAGTAACTAGATTATAGCAATAATTTGAGTGAGAGATCACAATGGCTTGGGCTAGGGTGGTGGTAGTGGAGGTGGTGAGAAATGATTGGATTCAGGATGCCATACTGAGTAGAATTATGCCTTAGTGTGTGAAAGAGCCTACTGAATTATAATAGGAATGATGGAATTTGTGGCCAAACTGGGCAGAGTATACCCATAAAGGCATGCAAATTCATTTTTAAACAACAGGATCAGCCAAACAAAACAAAATTTTGCAGCTTCTATAGTAAAGCATACATCCTAGTTAAATCTTGTATAAATAACAAAAGAGTAAATAACAGCAACCAACTCACTAGTCCTGGATCAGAAGAATGTCAGGACACTTTGGCAGATACATCACACACAGTCTGTATTAACAAAGCACTCACCAGCCAGGTGAAAACTCGGCTTAATCAGGAAGTTACAGACTGATTTAACATCTATTCAAAATCCACTGTATAATTTCCACCTCAACTGAATTGGATTGGATTGAGTGAATCTTGTAATTTTAGGCTCAAAACATAGGCTGCTAAGCCCTCTCCTCCACTGAATATTGGTTCTACCAACATTTGGTGTGCAAAGTTTAGTGTGAAATGGAATTACCTGGCATGCGTAAATGACGATTTCTGTGCACCATTAGCTCTGGGGTGGGGCATGGGAGTCGACATTTCCAGCAGGTGCTCCATTTGGATGTGGACAATCTAGGGACCGCATCTTGAGAAATCATGGCTCTGTCTAGTTCTTAAATCAAGTTACAAATTTGACTCTTCCTGAACGTTGAAAGAGTTTATATAGTCTTACAGTTCTCGCTAAGTTCTTGTACTATTCTTGCATGTGGTCAGCAGCCATTATTACTCACACTTAGCAGTGAGGAAGAAAGCTCCCAGGGAGCTGACATCCATCAGATGTCATGGTTGGCTGGTTGCTTTCTCTCTCTTGAACATTATTGAGTTCTTCCAACATTTCAGGCACAGTGTCAGAGTCTAGAAATAACATTGATCAGAACAAACAAATCCCTGTCTTCGTGGAGCGTGTATTTTAGAAGGAGCTTTCTTTCTACTTCAGAGAAGTGAGATTGGCAGAACTTCAGTGAATAAACAATACTCACTACTCAGGCAAGAATATTTTGACTCTCATCAAATGGTAGTCACCACAAGAATGAGTGTCAGAAAACTGTGATGTCACTCAATATTTGGTTGAATTTAGAAGAGCTATTTTGTGTGGATACACTCTGGATACCAGAAGGAATCAGATGGCTCACCACGGTCTTGTTACAACCACCTGTCCTCCTCCTCTTTTGAAGTTTAGTGCAAAGAATATTTTATTTCCTGGGGCCTTCACAAATCCTCCAGGCAGCAACCTTCCCCAGGGCTCCCCACACCGCTTTCTTAGGACATGTACTATGTATATACGAGTCAACTCAGGGGCTAAGCAAGTAGCGTAAGTGAGTGGCATGTGTCTGATAAAAATGCGTATGTGAAAATGTCTTGTGTGATGTCTGCCAGGAACTGGAGCAAACAGAAGAGGATTTAGTGCCATCTGATTGTTTCATGTAGGAATCTGGGCACGGTGTTTCTAAAACTAAGTTTTTTTTAAAGCTGAAAATCTGGAATATTAGTAAAATTTTTTCCATTTTAGACTCTTAGCTCAAAAATTTCAAGATATTATCTGACCCAAATAAAGCATATCCAGAAGCCATATTTGAATTGTGGTTCCCCAGTTTGTGGCCTCTGTCTACACACCATAAATACTGGCACTTGTCATTTAATGAATTCCTGTAGCATTCTTAATTCCGGTGAGACTGTAAAATCCATGAAGGCAGGGTCACTTACCCCTTGCATCCTCCAGCCCAGTGTTGGAAGGTAGATTGCCCAGGCGATTGAAAGGTAGTGTACTGTGAGTGGGGACTCAGATCCAGATTGCCTACATTCAAATCCTTGCTATACCATTGACTAGGTATGTGACTTTGGACAATTTTCATCTTCTTTTTTTTTGCTTGAGGAATATTAGCCCTGAGCTAACACCTGTGCTCCTCTTCCTCTGTTTTGTATATGGTCGCTGCCACAGCATGGCTGATACATGGCGTAGGTCTGTGCCCAGGATCTGAACCCAAGAACCCAGGCTACCAAAGTGGAGCGTGCTGAACCCCAACCACTATGCCATGGGGCCAGCCCCTGGACAATTTTCTTAATTTATTTGTGCTGTACTTTCCTGAACTGTGAAATGGAGGTAATGTTAATTATATCTATCCCATAAGGTTATTTTGAAGATTAAATGAGTTCATATTTGTGAAGCACTTAGAATAACACCTGGAACATGATAAGAACCATCTAAGTTTTTTACGTAAGTTAAATTAAAATGAACATATAAACAATGTATTTGTTATATAGAATTAAGTGATCTAGTTATACTTCTAATTTCATTCAATGATAGTAACTCATTTAGAAAATTTTTTTTTTTTGGTGAGGAAGATTAGCCCTGAGCCAGCTCTGTTGCCAATCCTCCTCTTTTTCCTGAGGAAGATTGGCCCTGAGCTAACATCTGTGCCCATCTTCCTCTATTTTATATGGGGCGCCTGCCACAGCATGGCTTGATAAGTGTGCGTAGGTCCATGCCAGGATCCAAACCCGTGAACCCCAGGCCACTGAAGCAGAGCATGTGAATTTAATCACTACGCCACCAAGCCAGACCTAGAAAATAAGTTTTTTTGATTTTTAAAGATTTTTTGCAAGAAAACTAACAAAGGTACATGAAATATTCTTTGCTTTTTAATACAAAGCCACAGGTGTATATGCTTCTAAACAGCTGATGAACATCTGGGCCACTTAGTGCACTGGTTTTTAAAGTTTCCCATTATTTATTCGTTATGTGCTAACCCATTAAACCATTTAGTGATTCCTCATAAATTAAAACAAACTGATTAATTGCATCCAGTGTTCTAGTAAAAATGTATTTTAGTGCAGTGGATTTCTATGCTCTTTTTCACATTGGAGTCATGCTGGTATACAGGCTACATGTAGATTTTCTGTATTTAGGGAATTGGATACTGACACATAATTTAAGATGCACTTCTTATTTTAAAGAATGCCTCATATTCATTTCTGTCACTTTCAGAAAATTTATTTTCACCAATATTATATAAAGAAAAGGAGTATTTCTGCACTCAGGCACTGTGCTAAGAAGAACTGCGATAACAGTTATTTTATTTAATCCTCACAATATCCCCATTTCCCCCAATTTTATAACTGAGGAAACAGATTTAGAAACATTAGATAATGGAAAAGCTGCCAAATTTCACAAAGCTAGAAAGTGCCACAAATGAGATTTGAACCCAGCCTAGGGTTTGGCCAGAAGAGAAATATTTTGGAACATGTTCAACTCCATAAATTGTGTTTTTGGACTGATATAAGTAAATAGAGGGTAACATCAAGCCTCAACTCAATCAATCAAAAATATTTATTGAGTAGCTAGTACATGCCAGGCACTATGTCTCTGACTCTTTGTTATCTATTTCTAGACAGCTGAAGTTCTTTTTAGTTAATAACATACTTTAAACATTGCTTCTGTATAGAGAGCAGTGGTTCTCAAAGTGTGGTCCCTGGACCAGCAGTATCAGGAGCATCTGTGAACTTGTTGGGATGGCAGATTTGGGGGCCCCACCCCAAACCTACTGAATTGGAAACTCTGGTGCAAGGCCCAGCAATCTGCATTTTTTGTGTGTGAGGAAGATCAGCCCTGAGCTAACATCCATGCCAATCCTCCTCTTTTTGCTGAGGAAGACTGGCCCTGGGCTAACACCTGTGCCCATCTTCCTCCACTTTATATGGGACACTACCACAGCATGGCCTGACAAGCATTGCCTCGGTGCATGCCCGGGATCCGAAGCCAGGCCGCCAGCAGTGCATGCACTTAACCGCTATGCCACGGGGCCGGCCCCAACCAGCAATCTGCATTTTAACAGGCCTTGAAGGTGATTCTGATGCACGCTTAAGTTTGAGAAGCTCTCGTAGAGAGGCAGAGAGCCCCTACTAAGAACGATAGAGGTTGGAGAGAAAGAGAAGACTCCCTACACACAAGGCCTTTAAAATCTCAGCTGTGAACTCCTGTAGAGACCAATGCATTAGCAAAGGAACTGGGAACCGAGAGAAATGAGGAGACTCTGAAAAGAGACCTGATGCTCTGAGGGCAGGTGGTTTTCACGGAAAACGGCACAGAGGTAAATATGTTCTAAAAAATATAGCAGTCCTACCAGGTGCATTATTTGATTTTCTATCAGAAACCTTCTGGTTATGGGCATGCTTGAGGTGTGATCTTGTTCTAATCTGAAAGGCATACATCCCTGTCCCTTACCAGCCTCCCCTTCCCTACCCAGAAAATGTTCATCTCAGGGCCAGCCCCAGTGGCCTAGTGGTTAAGTTTGGCGCACTCCACTTCTGAGGCCCAGGTTTGGTTCCTGGGCAAGGACCTACACTGCTCTGTTAGCAGCCGTGCTGTGCCAGAGGCCCACATACTAAAACATAGAGGAAGATTGGCACGGATGTTAGCTCAGGGCAAAAGTTCCTCAGCAAAAAAAAGAAATGTTCATCTCAGAAAGCTGTTACCTCACCAGGCAAGTCTATTTGTGTAGCTGCTTCGGTTTATTCTTTTTTACATTGATTTCTGCTTTTTCCCCCTACTCTTCCTGAACCATGGGGCCAAACCCATTAAACCATTCAGAAGTAGGCTTTGGTAATCACTTGGAGTAATTCAAAGCAGTCGTCAGTTCTCTGAGCCTCTGAGCTCAGAGTGAATGGGTGGATTTCCTTTTTGATCCCTTTCACCTCTAAATCTGTCTGAGTCCCAGGATCTATGACACCCAGACAAATGGTGAGCTTACTTGAACTAGGGGACTCTGGTTGATGTGATCAGTTTAGATGCTATCTTGACAGGTAGCAGAAGCCACAGGGCAGATGAGTACCCAAAGAATCTGCTACTGCAGTGCTCTAAGCCTAAGCCAGATTCATCCCGTATATTTTCATGGTGACTGAGCTTGGGACAGTCATTCCAAGAGGGGAAGAAAGAGACGAGGAAGAGAACCTGAGATTGCCTTTTATTTGTCCAGATTCTTACTTTGCTCTTCTATGTTTTTATTTACCTTCCAAACATGAAGAACACTGTTTATTTGTATGTTTGGAGCAGACTGCTACCTTTAAAAAATTAATCTCAGCTTTTCTCGAGGAAAGAGGATGGTCAAGATGAACCACAGTGGCGCCTTGCAGCCTTAAGATGCCCGTTTCTAAAGCTTTATTTGGAATGTGGCACATTATAATTGACAGACTTGACAAGCGTTCTGGTTTCATGGGCTGCATGTCAGGATTCCTGCCCTAAATTTCCATATCACCGAGCACTTCTAGTATGTCCTTGAACTAATTTAAAATCTCCCTGGGTTTCGGGTTCCCCATCTTCATTGAAGGCCCCACATCATGTGCCATGTACTTGCGGGAGGTTCCTAAGCGTGCAGGATGCTGTCCTACTGCCTTGAGAGATTTCTTATCTCTTTATGCACAATGTTGATATCTATTTGCTTATCATTTAGAGAGAGCAACTCATATTGTATATATCATCCCCTAAAATAACATGTGAATTGCATCAATCAGTGAAAACAATTGACAACTGGTGTTTTAGTGCCATAAACTCAGTCTGATGAGATGATTTTTTCAGTTTTTCAACTGTTTTTTATATCATATAGGTTGGAAAACGGCTTAAATTTTCTTAAGACTTTTATAGCCAATATTTAAGGCTTTGAGGTTCTCTCTTTCCCCCGAAATTCTGTGAGTCTTAATTAAGATCCTGAGGGGGAGGGAGGTACAGAATATCTGATAGTATCAGACTCCAACACCTCCAACTGTTTTATGGCATAAAGATTGGTATATTTTAAAAACAGAAATTTATTTCACATTGGCAGGAAGACAAAACAAAGGGCTCCTCTTGCTATAGGTATAAGAAGCAAAATTGATAAAGGTAATCAGAGGGTGCCAGGTTGTTTTAAGTAGCTATTAAACAGAAAAGGTCTGAATTCAAAAAAGAGTGGATTCTTTTTTCACCCAGGGCATTGGAAAAGAACAACTGGCATGTGTAATCTTGTCCACATTAATTTCTACCGCCATGGTCAAAGAGCCCCACCAGACCGAAACTTGTGAAGAATTTTCTTTCTTTGGCTTGATCATAGAGGAATTAGTTCCCTCGGTGAACCAACGTGAAAAGAAGCTAGTTTGGGGAAATAAGCAACGTTCACAGGAAAGAGGAAGTTTGAGGCAAACATATGGTTGAAATGCTCTAGTCGATTTCAGATCAAGCTGGGAGAGTTGAGATCCGTTGGTTCAGGGATCCAGTTCACTGCACATTCCTACTGTGCCTGACTACTAATTGCATCCTATGTTTGTCAATCAAATATTTGCAATTAACAAAAATATTCCCTTAAGAGACATATAACAGAGCTGGCAAAGGATCTGGTGCTTTGCTAAGTAGAGCTAGCGGCACACAGAAAATGAAAAAAAATATGGTATTAAAAATATTCTGCTGCTGATGACACCTCTAGACACTCCCAGCCAAAACATTAACAAGCAGAATAGGTGGCATGGGGGCTTTTCAAAGGGATTTTGTTCAAAGAACAGAAACTTTGATCTCAGTGTCTCTGACCCCTCCTCCACCTCTGATTCTTCCATCTACAAGTACACATAGTGGTTTAATTTAACTCTGTGCATAATTTGCCTAAGGATAAAAGTTGATCTAGATTTTTTTAACTCCAATTTTACAAATGCTCTACTTTCTCGCTCCCTGCTCCTCCCCACATGCAGATTTCAAGAGGGAAGGCTGAAGAGGAAGGTGACTGGAATATTAAGAATTGTGAGATATTCCGAGGAAACTCTAATTTGTAAATCAGTAGAAATGCCAGTAATTTGTTGGGAATTGAAGACCTTCTGTATTCAAGAGTGAAGCTTGGCAGCTGTGCACTGTTGTTTTATAAATCAATATTACATCTGAAGGTGGTGTTTGAATGTTTGTGTCGTCGGGGTTTGTCTCCAACATAGTTCTGTGATAAGAAATGTTCGAGCAAAACAAACACAATCCCTTCCCGGTCCTTTAGGATAAAGTCCAAACATAATTCCACAACAGGGATATAACATTCAAATCAACAACAGAACTTCCATAATTACATAAAACCCCTCGACCACAGAAACACTATTGAATTGGAGATGCCTTGCAATATTCCCCAAGACAGGGCTGTGTGGCTGTCAGATTAACAAAAGTCAAAAGGAGGTGAGACAATGCTCACCACTGCAAAAAGGGCTTCATGCATAATAACCAGAATATGCATGCCTGTTTAGGAAATTAAGGTGAATCCAAGGTGACTTAGGGTCACATGAGGAGTTACGACGGTCACTAACTGGAAAAGTGAGCATTAAAAATTAGTCATTTGCTTTAAATAAATTCATCTCCATCATTATTAGTTACCATATAGGCTTAATCAAAAATAATTGCTTGAGTGAATCTTTCAGTATTATCTGGTTATTATCTGGCTCTGAGCTGCTGAGATTCTGGTTGCTGGATGAGAAAGGATTGTTGAAGCTGATCCGCTTTTTGATTGTTGTCAATTGTCTCTTTAGATACAGCCCACTTGCACAATTATGACTAGCGTGAGCCATGAAGAATGAAGTGTTCAGTACAAATACATTAACCCATTTTCATAGGTAAAACCGGATACATGATCAGTTAGAAAAAAAATGAAGTGTTGTCATTCTCATCTTATTTACCCTAAAACTATCACTGTCATAATGATTACGACAAAAACAGGCCATACCAGGGGCTGTAAAAACCCAGATCCACGCCAATGATGAGGCTAAATGGCTCTGGAGCTCTGACCCAGTGGTTTCCAAACATTTTTTATCATATTGCCCGTCAGTAAAATATTTTTGAGCACGCGCTACCAATATATCTACAATTGTACTAATAAATTGGATACATTATAAAGCCTTAGCAAAACACAAAATTGAAAAGGAGAGGATAAAAAGTAGTTAGAAATCCATGCCATCTTCCTGAACTCCATCTTCCGTGTACCCTCAGATCAGCACACTCCGTTCCCCACAGTGGAGAGGCAGACGAAGCTACAGCTGTTGCTGAGCGGTCTGGGTCTCAGCTGAACTGCAGCAGAGGAGCAAGTGGAGAACCCTTGTTTGCCATCACAGAACACCAGCGCTAAGCTGAGGATTAAGTGGGAAAACGGTTGTACTTAGATTTGCAAAACTGCATAGAGAACACTGTTGGTTCATTTTAATTCCACCTGCACAGAAGCACAGAAACTCAGAGCCCACTAATAACCAGATGAAAACCGAAATTCTCTCCAACAATTCTTTCTGATTAAGCCCAGTGCCACCTAATAATGGTTGAGATTGATTTTTTTTTTTTAAACCAAATGACTAATTTGCTCAACACCCTTGGTCTGGAGGAGAGGGAGGGTGACGCAGATGAGTATGTGTGTAAAAAGTCCCGGGAGAATCTTAGGGTTGGGGAGAGAAAGAAAAACCAACTTGACTTTGGCAAAGAATTCTGGCCCTGCCAATTGCAAGTTGTGCGACTTTGAGGCTCAAGTTTGAGTTGACCAGAGAGAAGTCACATAGTCCTTTTCCTTCTTAACTACCTCTCTGTAAAACAGGGATAACAAAGTCTGTTTTGCAGAGCCATTGTGAGCATTAGGAATAATTTGTATAAAGCGACTCACACAGTGTGTTGTAGCAGCTGCTCAATAAATGGTGGCTACTCCTATTACATAGCTGGAGGAGATGATGAATCTTAAGCTTGCCAGGAATATCAATGCAGTTTTCAAGCGGAAAGAATAGTTTTGGCAATCACGAGAACAGTTTTCTTTTAGAATTCAAAGTCCTTTCATTTCCATGATCATATTTAATCCTCATAATGAATTTGAAAGATAGATAGGACAAGTATAATTATCCCCATTTTAAAGATACAGAGAGGTTGATAAATCACGGTCATCCAGTGGTGGAGTGAGAATCGAACTCAGGACTCCTGAGTTCTGGACCAGAGGTGGGAAGGAAGCAGACATATTTGGTACATATTACTTTCTATCACATAACGCAATCAGATAGTCTGTGTGTATATATATGCAGGTTTAAAGGCTTTTTTCATCTCTTGAGTTACTCTGTCTAGCTCAGTCTTTTCTCTATTTCTCTTCTCTCCATTGTCCAGCAATTTCTTTGGTAATAAAATAAAGATCACAACATGATGAATTAAAAAAATGAAAAAAGCATCTGTTACCTGTGTTCTCCAACAAAACTTTGCTTTGACTATTATTTTGAGACATAATCACCAGTAAATCTCTGTATCTTTTGCTAAATATCTTTTTTGTTTGTTTTCCTTCTCTCAACTTAAAAGTTGAATGATGTCAATATAGTTTACGAAAAAAGGGAAGGAAAAAGAAAACAAAAACAAACCAGAGGTAAGTTTCATATCCGCCTACAACACCCTGGCTCTCCCCTCTAACAAATTATGCTGCAAACATGCACTGCACTTAAGAAATATTGACTGACTTCCTTGCTGTTTTTAGGCCAGACAGAAAGACTGCTGTATGTTTTCTTGATTTTGGTGTCTGCACTGGATTGAGTAGTGTTCCCTAAAACTAATGTCCACCAGAATCTCAGACTGTGACCTTGTTTGGAAACAGGGTCTTTGCAGATGTGATTAGTTGAAGTAAAATGAGATCATACTGGATTAGAGTGGGCCGTAAATCTAATATGACTGATGTCCTTATAAGAAGAGGAGAGGACACCCAGATCCACAGGCACACACAGAGGGAAGACGGCCCCGTGAAGATGGAGACAGAAATTGGAGTGATGCAGCTACAAGACAAGGAATGCCAAGGATTTCCGGCAACCACTAGAAGCTAGGAAGACACAAAGAAGGATTCTTCCCCAGAGCCTTTGAGGGAGCATAGCCCTGCTGACCCCTTGATTTAGGACTTCTGGCTTCTAGAACCGTGAGAGAATAAACTTCTGTTGTTTTAGCCACCCAGTTTGTGGCAATCTGTTTCTGCAGCTCTAGGTAAGTAATACAGTGTCCAAATGTATCACAGTTATAGAAATAGATCGTGAGTACATGCTTTGTGTCACTTCTTATTAGTTATTTTAAATCCTTAAAGTAACTGTCCTCGCGCAGTTTGATAAGAACAGTATCAGCGGGCACCAAGAGTTGGGGCTATTTCTATTTCTGTTTTCATGTAAATAATATGAACTATCCTGGGGTAACTTGAATTGATTGACCCCTCCCCCCCAACAAAACCCCAGTATTAATTAATTAATTCCATCTTTGTTTCACAATGAGAAATTATGAGACGCCGGTTTTCAAAGGTAACTACAAGCTTTGGATTTTAGATTTCTGTGCTATTACTTTTTGTACAATATTTGAAATATTGTCCAGCCTAGTTGGCCAAATGTTAACCCGCACCCACAAATCCCAAAGAACTGTTAGGAGGAAAAACTGATTTAGGTCCTTGCTAGAATTTCTCCACCTACACATCATAATTTTGAACCCAGTCCTGACCAAGTCACCTTTCCAGATTGCACCACCCTTCTTATAACTTCTCAAACAGACGCTTTTGTAATACCCATAACCTCCTCCACACTTTTGAGAGCAAATGCCTGAAGCGAAGGGGGAGAATCTGAAGCTATCTTCTGATGGTTTCAAGATACATAGAGACATAGGTATATATTTTTTAAAGTAAGCCCTTTTCTGTAGAACAGATGCGGAAAGTCTTCCTGCCTCCAACACCCTTCCGGTAGCATTTTAGCACACGGTGCAGCCTCTTTCCTCACGTCCCTTTGTGACATGGAGATGAAGTCTTGTGTGAAATGCTGGGGTCGTGATTTTGCTTTCTTGGCTCTTGTGTTGTTTGCTGGGAAGCCAGTTCCACATATTTTAAGTGCACAGTCCTTAGAATTTCCCAAGAGGCCTCTCCCAGCCCACCATGGACACAATGTTACTAAAAATTAGGCAGGGAGTGGAGAGAGTCAACATAGCTATCAGTTTGAGTGTTCACTCTTTGCCAGATGCTGGACTAAGCTCTCCCCATATTTATCTCATTTATTTCTCACCTCTGAGCTAGGCGTTATCATCCCCCTTACAGATGAGACAACCGAGGCTCAGAGAGGTGAAGGGGCTTGACCAACAACAGCTCATAGCTAATAAATGGCCAAGGCAGAATTAGAGCCTGGCTTTTTCTGAAACTCTTGGGCTTTAATTTTTTTTATTTGGCTTCCTGAGTTTAGTTATTAAAGCCCTGAAGGTGACAAATGGATTATCAAAAAAAATTTTTAAGTACTCAAAAATTAAAATACCAGGGGCTGGCCCTGTAGCCGAGTGGTTCAAGTTCTGCTCACTCTGCTGGGGCAGCCTGGGTTCTCAGGTTGGATCTCAGGCGCAGACCTGCTCCACTCCTCAGCCATGCTGTGGAGGTGACCCACATACAAAATAGAGGAAGACTGGCACAGATGTTAGCTCAGGGCTGATCTTCCTCAAGCAAAAAAAATAAATAAATAAATAAAGAGGAATATTGTCAATGGGATGTTAGCTCAGGGTGAATCTTCCTCACCAAAAAAAATAAAAAAATTAAAACTATGTACAAATACTACACAGGTGAAAAATTGGATGGTATGACATATTTTGATGTTTTTAACAAGAAATTAAATTTTTTTTATCTAATTAAAATATTAGGTAATACTCTCAAATGTGCCAGTTTGACTTTGTCAAATTTTTTCAATTTTCTTCACCTTTTAAAACCAACCACAGATTTGGAGATAATCTCTGAGACTTTCAAAGATCTAAAATTCTCTGATTCTATATGCAGGCAGTTGGAAGTTTACAGTTATACTTATTCCCTGGACAGACATTGTTACTCTAGGATATTTGATACAACTTTCAACTTTCGATGTTATACATTAGCTTACTTTCTGGATCAAGAACTTGATGCCTAATTGATCATAGACATGACCACATATACAACATTTAATCAATCATGATTAATATTCCACACAATATAAATCTTTCTCAATAAAATCTAAATTAATTGAAAAGGGTAATGCCAAACCAGATTTTATGCATTTTATTTCAATCCTTTAGTTAGCCTGAGAAGATAGTTCTGCGTAGTGAAAGCAGGGGGATCCCTGGAAAACCTTTGGGTAAGGGCTGCCTGAGGCCAGGAACCAGACCTGGATAGAGGTAGACAGGTCTGTGTAAGCCTCGAAGGCCCATAATTAGGAAAGATAGTCCTGTATGCTGATGCTCATTTGGAAAGTCACTGACAAACAGGTACCAGTGCTCACTGACAGCCATATTGGCCAGAAGAAACACCCTGAAGGTATTTGGTAGCATACGGTATATATGATGTATGTGAGTCAGATGCTTTTAAGTCCAGGATGATTTTAAAGGCAAAAATAAGCAAAAAGTCTTTTTAAAAAGCTTTAGATCTGCTAAGAATCCTATCTGAAGGTCAGCTGAGGCCTCTGCAGAGGAAGAGTCCTAGGCCTTGTCCTTGGCGTGTGCTATCAGTTAGTCCTGGTTGCAATAACGTTGAGTAACAATGACAAGACCTTAGTGACATATGATGATGTTTATTTAGCTTGTGGTCTGTAGCACCTGGACAGGGCATGGCTGATCTGTCTGTATTCACTCGTGAATCTGCAGAGATCTGTGGATCAGCTGGGTGGTTCTGCTGATGCTGGCTGAGCCTCCTCAGATGTCCAGGGGAAGGCTGGCTATTGACTGATCTGGGTGCCTAGGGTAACAGGGCTCCATTCCACATGTCTCTCATCCTCCAGCAGAATGGCCCAGGCATGTTCTCCTTCTGATGGCAAAGGGCAAGAATGATCAAGTCCAATATCAAGGAGACTTTTCCCTATGTTTTCCTCAGAAGTGTTACAGTTTCTGGTCTTACATTTAACTCTTTAATCCATTTTGAGTTAATTTTTGTGAGTGGTGTAAGGCAGGGATGCAGTTTCATTCTTTTTCATGTGGATCTCCAGTTTTCCCAGCACCATTTATTGAAGAGACCATCCTTTCCCCAGTGTGTGTTCTTTGAGCTCTTGTAAAAAATTAATTGACTGTATATGCATAGGTTTATTTCTGGGCTCTATATTCTGTTCCAGTGATCTATGTGCCTGTTTTTATGCCAGTACCATACTGTTTTGACTGCTATAGTTTTCTAGTCTAGTTTGAAATCAGAAAGTGTGATGCTTCCAGCTTTGTTCTTCTTTCTCAAAATTGCTTTGGCTAGTCAGCATCTTTTGTGATTCTTTACAAATTTTAGGATAGTTTTTTCTATTTCTGTGAAAATGCTGTTGGAATTTTGATAGGGATTGTATTGAATCTGTAGATCATTTAGGGTAGTATGGACATTTTCATAATATTAATTCTTCCAATCACAGAACAATGATTATTTTTCCATTTACTTGTGTCTTCTTCAATTTCTTTCATCAATGTCTTATAGTTGTCTGTGTACAGGTCTTTCATCTTCTTGGTTAAATTTTGATTTTTTTGGTAAGACAGCAAAAGCACAGGCAACAAAAGCTAAAACAAACAAGTGGAACTATATCAAACTAAAGAGCTTCTGCATAGCAAAGGAAAACATTAAATTGAAAAGGCAGCCCAGAGAATGGGAGAAAATATTTGCAAATCATGTGTCTAATAAGGAGTTAATATCCAAAAAATATAAAGAACTCATGCAACTCAATAGCAAAAAAGCAAATAATCCAATGTAAAAATGGGCGAAGAACCTAAATAGATATTTTTCCAAAGAAGACACACAAATGACCAATAAGTACATGAAAAGGTACTCAACATCACTAATCATCAGGAAAATGCAACTCTAAACCACAATGAGATGTCACACTACACCTGTTAGAATGGCTATTATCAAAAAGACAAGAAATAACAAGTGTTGATGAGGATGTGGAGAAAAGGGAACCCTGGTGCACTGTTGGTGGAATTGTAATTGGTCCAGTCATTATGGAAAATAGTATGGTGGTTCCTCAAAAAATTAAAAATAGAACTACCATATGATCCAGCAATCCCACTGCTGGGTATATATCCACAGGAAATGAGAACAGGATACTGAAGAGATATCTGCACTTCCAAGTTCACTGCTGCATTATTCACAATAACAAAAAAATATATATATAATGGGATATTATTAAGCCATAAAAAAAGAAGGTAATTCTGCCACTTGTGACAACATGGATGTGTCTGGGGGACATTATGCTAAGTAAATTAAGCCAGACAGAGAAAGACAAATACTGTATGGTATCACTTATATGTGGACTTAAAAAAAAATAGCCAATTTCATAGAAACAAAGAATAGAATGGTGGTTGCCAGGAGCTGGGGGGAGGAGGAACTGGGGAGATGTATGTCAAAGGGTACAAACGTCCAGTTATGAGAATAATAAGTTCTGAGCATCTAATGTACAGCGAGGTGACTATAGTTAATAATGTGGTATTGAATACCTGAAGTCGCAGAGAGTAATTTTAAGCATTCTCACCACAAACACAGAAAAGAGTTAACTATGTGAGGTGATGGATGTGCTAATTATCTTGATCTTGGTAATCATTTCATTATATATATATATATATATATATAAAATCATCACTTTGTATACTTTAAATATATGCAATTATTCTTTCAACTATTCTTGAATAAAGTTGTAAAAGAAAATGAATGAGCATGTTCAATTGCACAAGCTTTCTCAAGCCTCTGTTTACTCCATGTTTGTGATTATCCCTTTGGCAGAACAAGTTGCTCAGTCAGAGAGGGAGGCTGGGAGACTACTCCAAGGTTACGTGGAAAAGTCAGGGGTACAAGGAGGGTAAATACAGGGGCAATTAATCATCCTCTGGGGATTTTACCATACACGAGCAATGGAGCACTTTAAGGAACTCAGTCTCAGCCTTAGTTATTGTATAACCTCAGCCCCTAGTAATGTAGACTCAATAAATGCCTTATCCATGAGTGAATGAATGAATAACAGCTCTGCTCTGAAACAGGCTGGGCCATCTTGCTACTTTTTGGAGAAAAGGTCTGCTTACTTTAGTCTATAAACACATGGAAAAATAACCATGTTCTGTTACTAAACAGATTTTTTTTTTCTTTCAGAAAAGACCCTACTCTTAACAAAACAGCACAATTCCTGGGCACTATTTACGTTAGAGTGAGATGGAAACACCCCAAACAAAACAGCACAAGGACATTCTGGGGAAGATAACAGATCAAATTGTACTGAATCCAGCTTCTTTAGCCTCAGCCTCAGGCTGTGCTGGATTTGCTATGCCCCCATTAGGCAACGATATGGGACTCGTAACACGTCTTCAGTTCTGCGCTCATTTTCATAATAAACTTCTGGTTTCACTTTCTCTAGCACAGTTTTCTCTAAGATTTACCATTTGAGAATAACAAATACTAAATAGAACAAGTGTTTTTGCTGAGTTCAAGCTCAACTACTCAGTTCACATTTTCATGGTTCTATCTGGGTGTCTATAGCTTCCCACCTAAAATCTATATTTCTTTCTAACAGTAGTTATAGCATCTGTCTGGCTCCAGCCTAATCCTCTATTTCTTAGCAGCACGGAAGGAAGATGGGAATAGAAGCAGTCTGTAAATTCCGCTGGAAACGTGTCTTTCAGTATGTTGCCTCTGTTGAAACAGAAAGAGTATTTTGAGCCCGCTACAAAACACAGTTATGCTGGTTTGAAAAAAAGTCACAAAGGTGTGTTCTACTTGGAGACACATGTGATGGAGCTAATGAAAGACATGTGAAGTTTTGGCCCTTAAAAAAAGTATTGTTATATTTCCAAGTCTTTCCAAGAATTAGGTAGCTTAGGTCACGCTAAGTGACCTAAGAGTGACTCTTAGAGTTTCAACACCAGGGAATAGATGGAGACCCTGCTTCCCTGCCAAGGAGTGCTTAAAGTTTTGATCCTTGGGAGCCAGCAGCAGTGTGTGATAAATAGCAATTAATTGCTTCACTCTGGGCCTCCTAGCCTGCCCATGGGCTCTAATGCCGCCCACTGAGCTACTTTGGAGGCAAATGATGCATTTTTAAATAGCATATTAATATTAAAAAGAGTTTGGTGAGCTGATCAAGGACAAAGCCATTCATTCCATCATAGGAATTTAAGCCTCATGTCACTTCCTCATATGTGTCAGACAGTCTTGGTCTTTTTAACAGATTCCACCCACACGCATGGAAATTGACACATGTGGTAATATCAAATGGTGACAATGGCTTGAAAACACAGACAGGTGTCTGGTAGTAGGTGACCAATGTAGGAAAGAATATCCACGGAAAAGAAAATATTTTCTTTGCTTATATAAATATATTATTGCTTTTCTTCAGAGACCGTTTTGTCATCATAAACAAATCTCCTCTTGGTTGAATTTCACTGTTTCTTTTCTCCTGGAAAAGTGGAGAAGAAAAGATCTGTACATTTCCCTCAACCTCCCTCCCGTCTTCGCTCACTATCTTCTCAGTATTCAGTTCCTCCTTAACCGTGGTTCAGAAGCAGAGTGGGCTCTAGCTTAGATCTTGCTCTTTGGCATCTTGGGTAAAACCCCTAAGAATCTATAAAATGTCCCCAATGACCTTAAATCAGGTGGCACTGGCCTATAACAAGAATGATGGCTTTCTGACAACAGGAAGTATATCTCGCCCCTCTGTGTTTGTTGATGGAATAAATATAAAAAAGAAAGTTAAAAGTAAAATGTAAAAGGAATTTTTATTTTTAATTGTAAAACACTTGTACATTTAAAAACTTCTATGCAAATTAGATATTAATCTGACGGCTGTTACTAGATATCTTCTCTCCACTGCTTCAGGGAATGTGGGAAGGAAAGAGAAGGAAGTCAAAAGCTGATCAGATAGAAAGGGAGGTTGCCACAGGTGAGGTTCTCCAGAAGCAGATCCTGAATGGAAGTTTGGGTGTAAGGTGTTTATTAGGGATCAAGACCTGTGGAAAAAGGAAGAGGAAGCAGGATTGGGTGAGAAAAAAGTCTAACTGCTATGCAGCCCAACGAATCTGTGGCTCCCCAGGAGGGAGCTCTGGAGAGAAACTCGCCTGTCAGTGTCCCCACTTTGGTTCAAAATGGTCAGGACTTGATGCCCTCACCTCGTTCAGTCACCAATGTGAGCTGCCACCAGAGGGGCAAGACATCCAATGGGTGGTCTTATCAGCTGAGCAGGCCCTGAAGGAGCCCACAGCTGGAGGCAGTCTGCTCACAGCACTCTGCAGTGGTCAGCAAGTCCTTCCCTGAAGGATCGCCTGATAAGAGAGACCTTGGTAAGGGTCTCCATGTCAACCATAGGTCCCAGTGACTAAGCGTAAACACCCAAAGCCTATAGAGTGAGTGCCACAGAACCAGGAGCTAAAGATGGTTGTGTAGGTAGAAAAAAGGGTTTCAGCTAGTCCCCCAGAAAGCAAGCAGCACCATCAACCATGAGGTCTTAAAGAAAAAAATCTGTGACGTATTTTTCTTCTGCATCTCAAAAGAAAATAGCAGTAAAGGCTGGGCTCGTGGTGGGAGGCCATACTCACAACCCAGCTGAAATCTAACTAGAGTTGCTTTTGCCTAAAAGCAAAACAAAAGAATTTAAAATATCTTGAAGCTGGGATAGAACTTGTCTGTCACAAGGTTGGAAGCCATGATCTCTCAGCCATGAATTCATAAGTAAAGATAAACATGAATGATGTTAGATTAAGGAATCTGCCTGTTCCCTTTGAGAGCTGTGGAAAAGAGCCTCTCGTACGTTTGATGTGTACTTTATGAGCAACTGTACTTTTCATATCAGAATATATGTCTGTGCCTGGGTGTTGTGTATTGTATACAGTTCAGCAGATATTATGCTGGTTGGATTCTAATTAATAGCTAAATTGCAAAAGTATTATTTTAAAATTTTTTTCTCAAAAGTAATATTACTGTGCATGATTGAGAAGCCATTTTCTAATATCTCACCCTCAGAGTTACTTGGTGCTTATGTCCATGACATTCAGTCTTCGCGGAATTATCACATATCTTTAAACATAACCAGGAAACTGGTCAGTATGATCATTTTGAGATCTCAAGAACTTAGCATTCAAAAACCTGCTGAATACTCCAAGTGCAGGCATCAATGCTTATTGCATCTATTGTTAAACTAAATTTCACCATCCATTCTGTAAGTGATAATTCAGCTTTAGGGAGATCACAGGATGATCTGGTGAGCTTTGGGCATTCATAAGGAGGGTTAAATAGCCTTCCTAGGTAGCGTTAGCATCTATGGAGTGTCAATTATGCATCAGCTGTGTGCTAGGGATATTAATAATCACAGTAATTCCATAAAGTTAGTGTTCGTAATGAGAGTGTTCAGTAAGCACTACCCCAGCTCAGAAGTCTGAAGTTGGAGTAAATCTATACCCGAGCTCCCACACACATATTCCAAGAGAGACTTCATGAATTTCTACCACATGTTGCATTTATAAATATTCTGTAACATTTGCAGAATTCATACCCAGCATATCTGGAAAGGATTAGGAAGAGCTTTGGTTAGCATCTGGGTCCTGTGACTGCTGGGCTCTAGCGTGGCAACTTTGACTGGAGGATCTACTGACTCAGGCCTCAGATAAAGGAATGCTGGAACTTGCCTAGGCCCATTTGTTTATTCACAATAGTAGAGTCTTCTGATACATATATGGAGCCTCCAACAGTCAAAGGGAAGTTTGGGTTCTAAGTCTCTGTTATAGGCTGAATTGTGTCCCCCCATCCCCTCAAATTAATTGGTTGAAGTCTCAACCCCGGTGCCTCAGAATGTGACCGTGTTTGAAGACAGGGTCTTTGAAGAGATCACTAAGTTAAAATGAGGCTATTAAGGTAGAAGCCCGAGACCAGTGTGACTGGTGTTCTTATAAGAAGAAGAAGAGACATGAGGGGCATGCACACACAGAGGAAAGGACCATATGAGGACAGAGCAAGAAGGTGGACATCTGCAAGCCAAGCAGAGAGGCCTCAGAAGAAATCAACCCTGCCAACACCTTAAGCTTGAACTTCCAGCCTCCAGAACTGTAAGAAAATAAATTTCTGTTATTTAAGCCACCCAGTCTGTGGTATTTTGTTATGGCAGCCCTAGAAAACTAATACTGTCTCTTTCCACCATGGTGATATAATACAGGTGGTGTGTTACAGTGAAAGCCAACCTCAGATCAAATAAATATTTATCAGCAAGCAGGCACAAGAACAGTCATTCAGTGTGTGCAATAAGCTCAAGATTATGGGCTCCTTTAAATTGTTGCCTGAAAGGGTCACTAGATGTAGATGAGATACCTATTTTTTGGCAGAATTCAACTAAATATCTAGTTGGAATCAGGCAACAAAAATCCTCCACTCATAGGCTGTTGTATGGACTGGTTTGAAATCCTAAGCTTAGGGTCCCATTACAATGGGAGAAGGCCTTAGAGCTGGAAAGATTCTTACACTCTGTTCATGAAAGGGTGAAAGTACTGTAGAGTATTTCTAGCTAATCCATATATTTTCAACACTACTTATATTAATTATTAAAAAAATTTTAACATCTATTATGCTGATTAGCTGTACCTCTGGGTTGTTCAAAGACAAAGTTACTGATGTGTAGCCATTTCTAGACATGAGTTTCTGATTTGAATATTTCAAATGCTAACTCAGCATCCGATTTTGGTATTCAGATGTTAACAAACAGTCCTTATGATACAAGGTAAAATTGACAGATCTATATATATCACATATCATATAGTTTATGTGAAGTATTCTATTTTATTTAATATTTTCAGTTTTTAAAAAACTGACATAATTTCAGACTTACAGAAAAGTTACAAGAATAATGCCAGAAATTCCTAGATACCCATACCCTTCATTCAGGGAGATTCATTCCTTCCTCTCTGTCTCTCTATGTCTCTCTGTCTCTCTCTCTTTCTTTTTCTCTCTCCTCACCCCCTGAAAAACTTCATAATGTATTTTCTAAAAACAAGACATTGTTTGCATAACCATGGTTATAATAATAATCAAAATCAGCAAAATAACGTTAACAAATTATGATTCCTAATTTTGTCATTCCTGAGTTGTTAGTTGTCTTTCTCCTACAAGGGAGAGATTTCCCTTCCTCCCTATATGTCTATATCATTGTCAACCCAGGAATTCTTACTTTATCCAATAAGTTATACTCTCCTACTATTGTTATTTATTTTGATGTTCAAATTGTCCCAGAATTGGCCAGTCCCCTTTAAACTACCTCCTGTGTTCTTTTAACATGTGCTCATCATTCTTTCAGCACTTCCTTTCTTTTTTGTATAAGATATTCCAGACCCATCTTACACACACACACACACACACACACACTCACACACACATGCATTTATAAGTTTATAGCTTGAGGTATATTAAAGTAAATTGCAAACAGTAAAAAGGGCCACTTGCCTGGAGCAACAAAGGCAGGTCCCTAGCCACTTTTCGAA
Organism: Ceratotherium simum simum; assembly: GCF_057802395.1. Taxonomy (NCBI): domain Eukaryota; kingdom Metazoa; phylum Chordata; class Mammalia; order Perissodactyla; family Rhinocerotidae; genus Ceratotherium; species Ceratotherium simum. The sequence continues at coordinate 25,615,824 of NC_141910.1, forward strand.
GCCCTGATAACTCCCAACCAGCCTTTTTTCAGTGTGCTACCATCATAGCACTTTTATCCTTGCAGACAAAAAGCTCTTGCATCTCTTTTTCTTTTCTTTATGAACCTTGTAGTATCATTTGTGCCACAATATTAACAGAAAGAAAACTGGCTCACCTTTACCTGAGGGCAGTGCCAATTAGTCCTTAAAAGTTCCTTTAAAGCGGTTGGAGTGATGGGAAGGAAGTGGTCATTTCCTCCCAAATGTTAGAGTCTATCTAATACAACAGGTGAACGGTGGGAAGAGCAGTTGCAGTTAGTTTTCCATAATAAAACAACTGAACATTCACCTTCTGATGTTATTATCTGATACATGTGATGATGACATAGATAGGTTAACTAATTTGTTTAAAGCCCCTCTGCTAGTTAGTAGTGTATCTCAGACTGAAACTCAGGGCATTGATCCTCTAGCCCAGAATGCTCAACATGTGATCAATTTGGAAGATGGCCAAGACCTGCTTAGAGGGTCCAGCAGGTCAAAACTATTTTAACAATAGTATAAGATTTTTTTTTTGCCTTTTCACTCTCGTTTACTAATGATTACACAAGGGAATTTTCTATAGCTTACATGAGGAGTGATGATGATGGCATCACTCTGACGATTAATAGAATGTGTGCACATATATTCCAGAATTTCCTAACAGAATAGTTTTAGGGAACAAATATGTGAGTTTTAATGGAGAGATATTCCATGTTCATGGATAGAACACTTAATATTTTCAAGACGTCAATTCATTGCATCTTGATCTATAGATCCAGTGCAATCACAAGCAAAATCCCAGCAAGTTATTTTGTGGATATCAACAAATTGATTCTAAAGTTTATATGGAGGGCAAGAGAGCCAGAATAGCCAGCACGGTATTGAAGGAGAAGAACAAAGTTGGAGGACTGACACTATCTGACTTCAAGAATGACTATAAAGCTACAGTAATCAAGACAGTGTGGTATTGGTGAAAGAATAAATAAGTAGATTAATGGAACAGAGCAAGGAGACCAGAAATAGACTTCATCAACTGATCTTTGACAAAGGAGCAAAGTCAATACAATGGAGCAAAGATAGTCTTTTCTACAAATGATACTGGAACAACCAGAAATCCACATGCAAAAAAGTGAATCTAGACACAGACCTTACACCCTTCACAAAAATTAACACAAAATTGATCACAGACCTAAATGTAAGATGCGAAACTATAAAATTCTGAGAAGATAACATAGGAGAAAACTTGATGACCTTGGATATGGCAATGACTTTTTAGATACAACAAAGGTAAGATCCATGGGTAACTGATTAATAAGCTGGACTTTCTTAATTTAACAACTGCTGCTCTGCAAAAGACGATATCAAGAGAATGAGAAGAAAAGCCACAGACTTGGAGAAAATATTTGCAAAAGACACATCTGATAAGGGACTGTTATCCAAAATATACAAGGAACATCTAAAAATCAACAACCTGATTTAAAAAACGGGTCAAAGACCTTAACAGACAACTCACCAAATGAAGTGTACAGACAGCAAATAAGCACATGAAAAGATGTTCCACATAATATGTCATCATGGAAATGCAAATTAAAACAACAAAGAGATACCACTACTCACTTATTAGAATGACCCAAATCTGGAACACTGACACACCAAATGCTGGTGAGGTGCAACTAGAAATCTCATTCATTGCTGGTGGGAATGCACAATGTACAGCCACTTTGGAAGGCTACTTGGTGATGTTTTACAATATTAAATATATTCTTCATATATGATCCAGCAATTGTGCTCCTTGGTATTTACCTAAAGGAATTTGAAAACTTATATTTACACAAAACCCTGCACACAAATGTTTATAGCAGCTCTGTTCATAATTGCCAAAACTTGGAAGCAACCAAGATGTCCTTCAGTAAGTGAATGGATAATAAACCGTGATACTTCCAGACAATGGAATATTATTCAGTGCTAAAAAACTTGAGATGTCCAGCCATTAAAAGATACCTTAGATGCGTGCAAAGTGAAATAAGTCAGAGGGAGAAGGTCAAATACCGTATGATTTCCTTCATTAAGTAGTAGATAATAACAACAATAAACAAACACATAGGGACAGAGATTGGATTGGTGGTTACCAGAGGGGAAGGGGGGAGGGAGGAGGGTGAAAGGGATAATTCGGTACATGTGTGTGGCGATGGGTTGTAATTAGTATTTTGGTGGTGAACATGATGTAGTCCATGCAGAAATAGAAGTACAATGATGTACACCTGAAATTTTTACAATGTTATAAACCAATGTTACTGCAATAAACAAAAAATTAAAAAAAAAAAAAAAAAAAAAAGAAGCTAATCTGAAAAGGCTACATTCTGTATGATTCAACTACTTGACATTCTGGAAAAAGTAAAACTATGGAGACTGTAACAATCAGTGGTTACCAGGGGTTGTGGAGGAGAGGAGAAGGGATGAATAGGTGGAGCATGAGAATCTTCATTATATGTTTGTCTAAACCCATAGAATATACAAGACCAAGAGTGAATCTTAATGTAAACTATGGACTTGGGTGATTTTGATGTGTCAGTGTAAGTTCATTAATTATAACAAATGTAGCATTCTGGTGGGGTTGTTTATAATGGGAGAGTCTATGCATGTGTGAGGGCAGTAGGTATGTGGGGAATCTGTACCTTCCTCTTAATTTTGGTGTGAACCTAAAACTGCTCTAAAAAAATAAAGTCTTGAAAAAAAATGAGAATTTTCAGGGATTGACTCAGTTTTTTTTCTCATTACTTCTACTATGCTCTTACCAGGTATCTTTGTTTATACTAGTTATAGCATTTGTTAACCTTAAGATAATCCTATATATAATTATTTTGAAATCCAAAAATTAATTTTCTTTGGAAATCTCTCTTTTTCTGGAAACACAACAAGAAATTTACTTACTTTGTGATCTTGTTTTGCAATACTATATGATTAAATTTCTCTATTCTACTTACTGATAAAATATCAAGAGATATATAGATACAGATATAGATATATAGATAGACCTACATACTCATATATATGCAAATCACACTAACAAAAGTTCTGTGAGGTCCTCAGTAATTTTTAAGATTGTAAAAGAGTTCTGTGACCAAAAAGTTTAACAACCACTGCTCTAGGCGATGTCTTTTTAGGACGCAAATATGATGCTTATTTCCAACTTTATATTTTCTTCCCTTTACCTCTGCCACAATCATAAAGCTACCTTTGACTTAGAATTAAATTGTTCTGGAATGAATATTATTCTGAGAAAAAAAAATCAAGGGGAAAGTACAATATCTAAAGGTGGCATCAACAAAATAAAAGGACTAGTTAAACTAGTAATAGTTTATGATTAATAAATCTGTTAGTAATAGACTATGCTAAGTCTCTTGCTTCAAGCTGCTGGTCCTCACTTCCTTATGTAGAGGGCAGGGAAGCATCCTCACCAACAGGATTCCATGCTAAGGAAAGGGGTAAGCCAGCTCTCGATATGTCCTCACATGTTTTGCCAAGAGGCAAATGAACCTCCCTTACTCCTGTCGTGTGATCAAATGGTGGTGATGAGCCAAGAAACTCTGCAGGTGTTTCAACAAAGCAGCAGAGTTTATAATATGGCAATGCAAGGTGTTAGGAGGCAGCTAAATGGCCAACTGCATGCCGTGTAACTGTTTGATAATGAGCAGAGGAGAATAGGTTTTGCCTTCAGCCAAACTTTATGAATCTTAGCTTTGGGACCAATTTCCTGAAACATCCTGTCACAGCTGGCCTATTCTCTAGGAAAAAGAATGCCCATGGAAGCTCACTGAATTTTAGACTTTAAAGAGCCCAACGCTTATCCATTTTGATGAGTTAAGTATAAACGAAGTAGACAGATCAGATTAAGTTCCCTTTCACCTGTCTCTGAATAAGCACCTTTCTCCATTTCCTTCCTTCTCTCTCTCTCTACCCTCTCTCTCATTTTATGTTAAGGGAAAATGGACTTCACCAAAAATCATTTTCCCAAGTGCCAAACATTTGCAAATATTTCAGATGTGTACTAAAGACAAAACACAGTGGGTCTAGCTCATCTTGTTCTGCTAGCACCATAGCTGTGAAGAAAACACAGCACCAGTATCTTTCCAATTTTCCAAATAATAGGGCAATTTTGTGTTTTCTCCATTTCTTACCATTCCCCAACATTCAATAAATAGAACAGTTCTCTTTACTTGCCCATTTCCAATACCCAGCCTTGGCTTCCGAGATTGCTAATGAGCTGGGGCACAAACAGCAGAGTGGCTACAGAATTCCTAGGAGGCACTGTCTTCAAAATGACATGACCTACCAGCTCATACCAGCTTGGACATGAAGCCAGAGTTGATTCAGTTCCATCTCGCCACCCCTCCTCCCCAACCTCCAGACTTTTCTTGTGTCCTGGACTGTCTTTACTTCCCAAAAAAAACACATGCATATAATCATTTTCCTGGAAATATGGAGAGGGGCAAGAAGGGTTTGTGAGGGGAAATGGCTGATGGATCAGACAAAAGTGACCTAAAGTCCATCCTGTGAACAAATGCAGTGTATTTTCACCCAATTCATCTATTGTAAGTTTGTTATATTTGTGAAACACAGAAAGATTTACATTAGTTTCCCTCTGCAGTACTTTTAGGGCCCTGCCTCCAACGTTGAAGTTGGAAAGGTGTTTATATTGGGTGAAAATGGACCCAGAGGCTCTGCTAACTTCACAGGAAGTTAACTTCTTGCTAACTTGAGAGTGAAAGATGTGTGACTGGTAATGACCCAACTTGGTTCATATTTATTCCATCCTTCTCTTGCTTAGGCATTGTTCAAGCCCCATCTAAGCCAAACCAAATATTTTAGAAATCCTTACAAGCTTTACCTGAGCTGGACATTTCAAAGTGTTGGGTAATTTCAGTTATCACATGACCAGCAGCTCATAAACATACGGGCAATGATTCTGGGCTCATGCTGAATACAAATTTAGGAGTTGAATATTTTTAAAGGCCCTATATATCAGTTATCAATGTCTTCTGTTAAAGGGCAGCAGTGGGATAAGGATCTTATTTTTACCTTCAAATACCAACTTATCTCTATCAACACTAGAAAGTCTTCTCGTTTCTCATTTCTTGATGAACTAGAGGTATAGCAAATGAGTATACTACATTTATTAGGGTAAAATATTTAGTAGTAGCAGTAGAAATAGAATAGTAGGAGTAGTAACAATAGCATTAACATTGATTATTGGCAGACGCTATCGAGAAACTACCAAAAGCTATTACCAACTCCTCTCCCCTAGCTACTGCCTATTCTAAAGGTGAGAGAGCCAAGCTTTTCCCTTTCCCAGGCTTCCCTGAAATGAAGGGCTGCCATATAACATTCTTTTGGCCCATGACTTGTGAAGAAAGCTTTCTGGGGAGTTAGAAATCTCCTAGAGAAGCTCTTCTTCCTTCACATAAAAGGACAATGAACAATGAGGTCCATGTGAACATATGTATGGTGACAGATGGAAACCAGACTTTTGGTGGTGAACACGATGCAGTCTATACAGAAGCTGAAATATAATGATATACACCTGAAATTTATACAATGTTATAAACCAGTGTGACCTCAATAAAGTGATAAAAAGAGCCAGCTCTGGTGGCCAAGTGGTTGAGTTTGGCACGCTCCACTTCGGCAGCCTGGGTTCAGTTCCTGGGCGCTGACCTACACCACTCGTCAGTGGCCATGCTGTGGCGGCAGCTCACATACTAACTAGAAGAAGATGGGCACAGATGTTAGCTCAGGGCAAATCTTACTCAGCAAAAATAATAATAATAATAATAATAAAGAAAAACAAAACAAAACAATGAGGCCTATGCAAAACTTTCTCCTTCTCACTGCCTTAAATGCTAACATCCTCACCAGGAATGAAGTGGCTATATTTTGACCATGAAGGAAAAGTCAAGAAAATGGCAGCAGAGACACACCTAACCTTGTCAAGCCAGAAAAACAATGCCAGTTGCCACACAGCTCTGCATTCCTTGTTGTGTGAGAAGAGTAAACCTCAATTTGTTTCATCTGAAGCCCTCCTGAAGCTTAGCTTTATCTGTGATATGGGGAATAAAGGTACATACTTTGCAGAGGTTACTGTGGAGATTTTTCTTTTGAAGTCTGTGCATCACATCATAAACTATAAAATTCTACGCAAATGTAAGGAAGGCATTGTTTGGGAGAGGGTACTATATTGGATCATTCATATTTTTTTATCCCTATTCATAAGTTGTAATCGTGTGTCTAATATTCACTGAGTAATCCTCCAGTTTTTGAAAGTGCACAAAAGACCCAGTCCTTAAGGAGTTTACAGTTTATTAAGCGATTCCTTCATGAAATCATCTAATTCCTGATATAACACCACAGAGAATAAAACAAAGAATTATTAAACTATTAATTGCTAAATTACAAGATACTGAGCACTAGTTCTACACAAATTTGAATAACAATTTTTAAGTGCTTACTATGTTCCAAGCATTATTCTAAATATTTTACATGAACTAAATAATTGAATCCTAGGGTGACTCTGTGAATTATCTATAACCGTCCACATTTAACTCCTGGTAAAATTGAGGTGCGATGGGGTTACACGTGTTGAACAAATGCACAGATGGCGAGTGGCAGAGCCTGGATTGAATCCAGCACCCTGGCTTAGATCCACTGCTCTCCTGGAAAGATCACAATGTCAGATTACTTGTTTGTAATCCCTGCTCCGTTGCTTACCTAGTTTTGTGACCTTGGGCATAGCATTTATAAACCTGTTTCCTCATCTTTAAAATGAAGATAATAGCTACCTAATTGGGTTGTTTTAAAGATTAAATCAATAATGTATGTGAGGCACCTTGTGAAGTCACTGGCACATAACAGAGCATTGTAAATGGTTCCTATTGGCAGGATGGACCGGAAGCCTCAGCACCCTTTCCATTAGAGGCAAGGAGGGGAGGCCATCCCTCCTGAATGAGTTGTAGATCTTGAAATTTAAGTTTGGCCCCGGAAATAGTCAAATGTTTTCAGAAAAATTATTCCAGGTTATTGTTTCAAAATGGGCAACATAAAAGTACTGCTAACTCTTTTATAAGACAACTTTTTTTGAAAAAAACTAATACTTATCTTGGTGTAAGTGATTGTTAGGAAAACTAGTGAGGAAATTAGTTACAGCTCGTACAAGGTAGAGGGACTGAAGAGAATGGGAGTCATAATTCCTTCATTTGACAAATTTTACTGAGTAAACACCACGTGCCACATTTGTTCTAGATGCTGCCATCCCCAGCCCTCACTCCCACCACATAGTTTATTAAGGTACTAGTTTATCAAGGTGCGCCTATTAAGACCATATAGAGTCCTGCCACACAGAGGTGCATCATTCTTCTTCTAAAGCAGAGAATGCTGGAGTAGGGGTGTGTGTGTGTGGGTGTGGGTGTATAGGGGAGTGGTAGATTTCATTAACTTACTTCTTTAGATGAGATAACTATTCATCCCATAAAACCCTGAGAGAGAGAGACAAGATGAATGGACTTAGAATAAAGGAATGAGTTTCTGAGCAGAGGCCTGAGGTGTTTCTCAAGGACAGATAGAGTTGGGTCATAATATTAGGTGACACAGAACATCTATAGGGAATCAGAAAGAGAGTATGTTCTGAGGAAAGATCCCAAGGATGACAAGGACAGCTACTAAAAGGACATCAAGAGCATTTGAATAAACTACCTGCCTCATAATTTAACTATGGGCTATCAATCTGGAGAGTGAAATGCTATCCCATCAAGAAGACAAATTTCCTTGGACCACCATAGCAAGACATTCTCTTGCTGAAGGGTAGCCTGGAACCAACCCTTGTCCACAGAGGGATATAAAAAGAGTGGCTGGAGCCAATGCAAATTGTTCTCATTTGTGTTCAATCAACTCATGTCTTCTGCCTTCCTGTGGCTAATGGGATGGGGCACTGTTAGAGCTTCCTTCTCTTAATCTTCACATTGGGGGACCTTCAATTATTTATGTAGTAATCAACCCTGAACGGAGAGCAACTCCACTTAATAAATGAAGAGGGACTAAAATGGGCCTACGGCAACAAGTCATAGTCCCAATTTAATAGAGGCCAACTTTAGGTTTTCCACCTCCACCTCCACCTCCAGGAAGAGAAAAGTTGCTACATACTGTAACTAATTGGGGCCTCTTTTCCTTTGAGGCCTACCTCCTTTCTGTGTGAGCCCATACATGTCTCCTGGTCTAGTCCTTGACTTGGGCAACAAATTTCCTGGGCTGTTTCTTTTTCTTACACTAAAGCTGTCTCTCTGCCCTCTTTGTTCTTGCAGCCGAATAACACTCCTTGATTCAGGTTATGTATTTAATTATTTTTGAGGCCATTGATCTAGCCTGTTTAGATTTTTTTACCCTGAATCCATTGACAAATGTATAACCTAACCTTGCAACTTGGTGTCACACACACGAATGTAATATGCATTCCGTTTTTTAGCAACACAGAAACTTTTAATAGAAATGTTGGGGAGACAGGACCAAGAACACAGTGTATTGGCACTGAATATGACATTGCCAATTAGTATCGATGTATTTAGCAAAACACTACGGTTAGTCAACAAGAATGAGCCGACCTAACTATAAAACCATTTTTACACACTTTTTGTCTTTTCCCCATATAATATTGCCAGAGATTTTGACAAATATAGATTTAGAGAAATCTGTTCCTCTGCTTTATGTATTAAAGCAGCCATATGCAACATTTGTTTATTAAGCACCTACCAGGTATCAGACTGTCTCCTACAACACAAGATTAACAAAAGGAATAAGACCTAGTGGCTTAGTAATGCTATCAAAAATTAAAATATATCTTATCTGTCATCACTTGTTTTTAGTGAACCTGCAAAGGTTTCAATGCTCATAGCGTGTTTTTATGTTTCACAAGATGGAAACTTAAAAGTTAATTCTGAAATTTCTAAGAAATGGATATAAACGATACTAACACATAGTTTTCAGAATGCACTTTTGCTATTTTTTGGTTCTCAGAACATTTGCCTGTTTCCTATTTCCTTGTACTATTTCCACTTTTCATAAAATTCTCCAAAGAATACTGAGACTTCCACAATCATTTTATGCATTTTCTCTGTATGTTGCCATATAGTTCACTCAAAACCAGAGACCTACGAACCTTGATGCTTTGGCGTGTGCTAGCATAGTAATACTACAGATGCACCACTTTTATCAATGCTGCAGCACTCCTAAAAATTTGTGGCATAGACTTCCTAATACCCACTGTATCAATCTCAAATTTTGTTGGCTGACTTACAAGACCTTCCAGAAATTCGTTTCTTCTTACCTGTCCAAATTATCCCTGCTATTTCTCAATCCTCATTTCCCACTTAGTTTAAGATGGCACACACTGTCTGTTTTTATTTCTATGCCTCTTCTTATGCTATTTTCCCACACTGAAATGTACCCAAACTCATTTTTCTCTCTATTTAAATACCAACCCTTTAAAATTTTTCTCCTTCATGAAGTCGTCACCTGCTATTAACATGCCACACTGATCTATCCCGTCCAATGCCAATTAGTCACTCACTGTGTGGTTCAACAACTTTTCTAATTGTTTCGTCTATGTATGGCTTGTTTTCTCAGTTACATGGTAAATGCCTCAAAATGTCTTTGTTTTGCTCCCCATACTTGGGAGGGGTTGAGTACATGTTCTATTTGGTACAAGAGCTAAACTGATGTGCAATCAAGTACAAAATGTAAGTCATGAAATACAAAGAAAATTTGAAAAAAGCGGCTTATCAGGATTCCTGAAAATTTTATAGATAACCATATGTAGATCACACCTTCTAATATTTGACTGCAATTGTCAATTTTCACCCAGTATTTTATATCACATTTGATATAGCCATTTCCATAACCCAAGGTATCTCTTTTCTGTCCTGGAATATGAAAACTCCCCTTGGGACATCTAATGAAACTTTAATTGTAAAAGTCATATCCAAGCAGGAGGATAACTTCTATAAGCCCCGATAATTGTCTCAAAAATCAATGCATTGTTATAGTTTTTGAAATGCAAACAGGCAAAGATAATAGAAACATTTTTCACTTGGTATTCAAGACCACTGAGTTCATTGGAAAAAAAAAAACAACTACATATATATATGTAGTATGGCATAGTATGTTTGCTCAATGAGCTATTAATATAGAAAAGAAATTGAGCCTCTATGAACTGTGTAGATTGGAGTCTGACAGCTACAAACACATCTAGTTAAAATAATTCCAAGTTATTCAAAATGTCTCACCATGGAGGGCTTGAGGTAACCTTGAACGAAAGCTCCAGGCTTGTGCTCCCTGCACAATGCTGTGTCATAGGTGATGATACGAGGTGACAGGCAAAAGAAAACTGCATTGTGCTGGTGGTTGAAAAAAATCACTGAGTAGCTTTAGAGATGGAATAATTTGAATTTAGATATTACAAACCCTTAAAGGCAGACAAGTTCAGTGATAGCGATGACTGAAGCAGAAACTCCTGGAGAGCACCTTAACCTTCAAATGCTTTTCCAACCTAGTTAGCTTCTTTGCTGAACTCGTCTTGCAGCCTTGAGTGAGATCCCTAGGAACTTACACGCCACATCTTTGCATACAAACGGAGACATTTGTTTTTCCTAGTCAACTGATGAACAGTGAATTCATGTTTAAATGTTAGATCTAAACTCTGGGTCTCCCTCACAAATCGTTCTGGTTTTTGTTTGTTTGTCCGTTTGTTTGACTGGTTGGTTGGTTATTCGAGGACAAGAATAGGTTGACTTTTTATGATAAACATTAATGAGCTTGACGTTATTTCAAATCTTATTTGAAAATCTTGTTCGATTGTAATACTATCCATGCTTTCGTCCCCTCTTTCTAGTGTGTTTTATAATATTTTCTCTAACAATGTGTTTAATCTTCCACCAATGGAAAGTAACGGTTATATTCTTTACATTGTAGTCTCAAAATCAGTTGAGGGCTCCAAATAACAAAACACAGTGGATAGACCTAACATTCATTCTCATGACAAATGAGATTTCCTAATGCAATAACACGACAAAGAAAACAATGGAACAGAGCCAGATGGTATAATATGGAAATGTACACTCGTGTGTGGAAACTAGAGATAGATGAATGAAGGCAGGAGGTCACTAAAACCACTCACACCTAAAGACATAGATTAGACTTAAGGCAGGGATAGACGGGTAAGCCTGTGAGTGAATGAGTGTGTGTGCATGTGTGTGTGTGTATGTGGGTGTGTTCTGAGATGAGAATAGGGTTAGGAAAGTGAGAAAGGAACGAATTTGTACTAAGTGCCACTTGTCATAGTCAAATACTCAATCACGGTGCTCATAGACACTGAGTCTATTTACCTCTCAAATGATTATGTTTTAGTTAATCCAGTCAAATACTAATACTGGTGTAAAAGGTTTTGTCTATATGCCAACTAACCAGTTACAAGCTTTTTCCTTTCTTTACTCCCAAAATAAGTATTTTTGCATCATAGCAAACTCACAACCACTGTGTGAGGTACATATTCCATATTCTCCACTTTACAGGTGAGGAAATAAAAGCTTAGAGAGGTTGATCAATTTTCCCAAAGTCAAAATAACCAGTGAGGAGTCAGCCCTGATAGCCTACTGGCTAAAGTTCAGGGCTTTCTCTGCTTCGGCATCCCAGGTTCATTTCCTGATCACGGAAGCACACCACCTGTCTGTCAGTTGCCATTCTGTCTCGGCAGCTCATGTAGAAGAACTAGAAGGACTTACAGCTAGGATATACCACCATGCACTGGGGTTTTGGGGAGAAAAAAAAAAGAGGAAGATTGACAACAGACGTTAGCTCAGGGGGAATCTTTCCCTGCAAAAAGCAAAACAAACAAAAAAAAAACAACTAGTGAGTAGTGGAGTCAAGGGTTTAACCTAGTTTCTGTCAGACTAAAAACCACTCTTTCTAGTACATCATGATGATTTTAAAGGCAAATATTCAGAAAAGACAAAAAGAAAAGTAGAAAGAAAAGAAAAAATGGAGGGAAAAAACCCTCAAACATGAATCTCTATGGAGCAAAAATAATGACATGGCAAGGAGAGAGTGTTCAGATGGAGAGAACAAATGGATAGGGACGTTTGTCTTAAAGTCTCAAGTAATGCTGATTTCTTATTTCTATATAAGCAAAGTAAAATAGATCAATTTTTCATTTAAACAAAATTCATTCAATATCTAATTTTAATAGAAGAATAAGGATATGCTATTTTCCTTAAAAAGAGTAGTCTGGATCTGTCTTAATGATTTAATTCACTTTGCCATTATAGGCATAGTGTGTATTATGCATAGATCTGTTTGCCTTCGTACATTTTTTTTTAAAAATCACATTAAACACCAGCAAATTGCTACATTTTTGTATCTTCAGCATGAGTTTGACTGATTTTTCCACTTCTCGATTATTTCTTTTAGTATCAGAAATATACTCCAACAGCCTTAAGATATGTTACCTGCATTTTTGCCCATCTAGAACCCTGCAAGATAAACTTCAGTTTTAGCCTTTCATGTCCTTAAGGAGTTTCAAGTGATGTTTCAGGATTTTGTCGTTATCCAGGTACAGCCATGAAAAGTACATTCAAACGCGGTCCACAAGCCTCCATGAAGCTATCATGTTAGAAATATCAAGCTCCAAAAATTAGCTTCTAAAATCAATTAGACCTACCTGGAGTCCAAAATCCTCCCTAGGGTTGATGTCAGAGTCTCTACTCAAGAAATGTCTCAGCCCTTTGTTGGTGTGTGTGTTGGGGGGGGGACTCAGGAATTCTCCTCCCTGGATTTAATGCCCCCAGATTTAAAATGGAAGTATTAGAAGCTGAGACCTCGAACATCTCCCTTCATTTCTTGACATCTTTATGACAATGTACGGTACAGTACCTCACTTTGCTGCAATTACTAAACAGACAGCACTGCAGGCAATGTAAGCTGCTCTTAAGTGTAGCAATCCATTCTGAAGAGATGTACAAACATAAACTCTCGATCGTGGCAGGCTTCTATGAAACCTGAGCATTATCTGTGAATTTCCTCTCTCTCCTTCTTAATCATTCTGTTAGCTCACCTCTAGAACCCAGTGGCCTAATTTACTAATTAATAACTATTATTACTTAGTGGAATTGAAAACTGAAATTACTACCTGCCTTAAACATAATAAAAATTGGCAATCCATTCAGAATTTTTTGAGGGGCTGCTTCATTCATTGCATAGTCCTGGCAGCTGGGTAGGTGTCATTTTCTGCTTGCTACATGGGCCTCATTTCCAGATGGGATGGAAGGGAGATGGGGGATTGTCTCTCTGACACGTTCATACTAGAAGGGAAACCGTATACATTGCAATATGCATCTGTAGGATCTTAATAGACAATACTCTTTAACTAATAATTACACGATTTAGAAACGTCTGTTTTCTTTACTTCATTTGAGCTTGGTCCTCCTTATCCAGGCTTCTCTTCGTACCTTAGCAAGTGATTTCTTTTTTTTTTTTTAATTTTTTGTTTATTGTAGTAACATTGGTTTATAACATTGTATAAATTTCAGGTGTACATCATTATACTTCTATTTCTGCATAGATTACATTATGTTTCCCACCCAAATACTAATTACAACCCATCACCACACACATGTGCCGAATTGTCCCTTTTGCCCTCCTCCCTCCCCAATCCAATCTCTGTCTCTATGTGTTTGTTGACCTAATCTCAAGTGGCTCTTCTTTCTTCATATGCTAAATGAAAAGTCCTTAAGGAGAAATGGATTATATAAGTTCATTGTCTCATAATACAACCAAATCAGTTAGTAACCAGGTTAAATCCAGGAGAAAGTAAGCACAAATTATCACCATCAGCTCTTCTTCTTTTTGTAGGTGTCCTCACAGTTTGCCTAGTCAAATCTGTTTAAAGCAACAAAGTTTGGGAGGGCGGAGTCAAGATGGCGGCGTAGGCAGACTCTGAACTCACCTCCTCCCGTGGACACAGCCAATTTACAACTACTCGTGGAAAAATTACCCCTGAGACAGAACTGAAAACTGGATAAGAGGAACTCCTGCAACAACGGACAATCCTAACTGGGGTAGAAGAGGCAGAGACTCCCTTCTGGAGAGGAAAAACGCCGCCTTCACAAGCCACCAGCTTCACGGCCGCCAGGAGCAGCTCACAGGTACGCAGCCTCCCTGGAGGCGCGGGGCCCTGAGCCGGGGAGCGCCCCCGCTGTGGGCATTTTGTGGACCCAGCACAATTGAGACCAGCAGCATAATATCTGACTTTGCCTGCTACTAAAGCATTGGGGAGTACCCCCAGAAAACCCGGTTCACAAAGAAACTAAAACTGGCTCTTAAAGGGCCCGCACAAACTCACCTGCTCCAGAAAGCATCCTAAAATCACCAGAAAGAAAGGTGCACAGTGCTTCGGTGACAAGAGACTCACCTAATAGGCCCTGAGTGCATCTCGGTGAGGGGTGAGACCTCTCCAGGGACTGGGACATTGGCGGCGGCCATTGTTGTGGCCTGGTGTGAGCATGCTGACACAGACGCCATTGGAGTTCTCCCTGAGACCTGCTAGCCCAGGGTCTGCCCCACCCGCTAGAGCACCGATTTAATCCAGCTCAGCCAGGGCAGGCAGCCCACCCTAGAGACTAGCCCCACCCAACAACAAGCCCTCAGGCAACGTGTGGGCCTGCATAGATTGGTGACTGGATTCTCTGCAGCCTGGCAACTGAGCTGACTTGAGCAGGGCAGGGTGTGCACAAGGAGCGGGTGGAGAGTGTGGGGCGGTGGCAGAGTGTGTGGGGCTCCCGCCGTGGAGAGACTGGGTCCACTTGGGGAGGTCGGGCACTCACACGGGGCAGGACTGTGTTGACTGTGTGTGTGGACCTGTGGGCGGCAGGGCTTCTCAGCCACAGAAGACTTGTACTTCTCAAAGACCCACATAGGAGGTTTGCTCCACCTTCCACAACCTGAAACAATTGGGTGCTCCTGTGCCTGAGGCCAGCCCCACCCAGCTGCAATCCTCAGAGAGCTGACAAGAGACCTAATAGGCTAGAGGCTTACAGCAATTGTAAGGCCCTGAGCCTAACAACCTGCCATGGGGGGGGGGGCCTACTCACTTAAAAGAAATACTGCAACACAAATGTGGTATTAGAACTTGCAGCCAACTGTGCTGGGGCTCCCCACAGCTGATAAAGAGACTGAAGGGCCCACAACAACTACAAGCAGCTGAGCATTACAACAGCTGGCCAGGAGCATAACTCAGCCTCCCTGGGTGCCTACAGGGAGAGCAAACAGGCCACAGCAGAAGGATACACGTAGCCCACATAGGGGTCACCCCTGGAACATTGAGAACTGAGGGAAGCACACTGGAAGCCTCCTAAGCCATCACTTACATAAGGTCACCTATCCAAGAGCAGGAGACGTAGCTGACCTACCTAATAAGTAGACACAAGCACAGGGAAAGAGGCAAAATGAAGAGGCAAAAGAATACATTCCAAGTAAGGGAACAGGACAAAACCCCAGAAAAGGAACTTAGTGAAACAGAAATGAGCAACCTACCCGACAGAGAGTTCAAACTAAGAGTGTTAAGGATGCTCACTGATCTGGGGAGAAGAATAGATGGACTCAGTGAGAATGTCAACAAAGAAATGGAAGATATAAAAAAGAACCAATCAGAAATGAAGAATACAATACTGGAAATGAAAAACTCATTAGAGGGACTCAAAAGCAGAGTAGAGGATACAGAAGAACGGATCTGTGAGCTGGAAGAAAGACTAGAAGAAATTACCCAAGGTGAACAGGTAAAAGAGAAAAGAATTAAAAAGAGTGAGGACAGTCTAAGGGACCTCTGGGACAACATCAAGCGCACTAACATCCGTGTTATAGGTGTCCCGGAAGGAGAAGAGCGAGACAAGGGGACAGAGAATCTATTTCAAGAAATAATAGATGAAAACTTCCCTAACCTAAGGAAGGAAACAGACATCCAGGTACAGGAGGCACAGAGAGCCCCAAACAAGATAAACCCAAAGAGGCCCACACCAAGACACATCATAATCAAAATGTCCAGAATTAAAGATAAAGAGAGAATCCTAAAAGCCACAAGAGAATGTCAAGTTACATACAAAGGAAACCCCATAAGGCTATCAGCTGACTTCTCAGCAGAAACCTTACAGGCTAGAAGAGAATGGCATGATATATTTAAAGTGCTAAAAGGAAAAACTTACAGACAAGAATACTCTACCCAGCAAGGTTATCATTCAAAATGGAAGGAGAGATCAAAATTTTCCCAGATAAGCAAAAATTAAAGGAGTTTGTCACCAAGAAACCAGTGTTACAAGAAATGTTAAAGGGACTGATTTAAGGGGAAAAGAGAAGACCACAAATAGGAAAAATTATCTATTTCCACGATCAGAACGTAATGGATACAAATGCACAAAAAAGAGGTTGGATATGATATCAAAAACATAAAAGGAGGGAGGAGGGTAGTTAAAGAGTACAGCTTTCAGACAGAGGTCAAACTAAAGTGACCATCAATTCTGTATAGAAGAAGTAAGGAACAGAGAAGGACTACTAAAACACTGAGAAAAAAAAAAAAAAAAGTTAAAAAATGGCAGTAAGTACATACTTATCAATAGCTACTTTAAACGTCAATGGACTAAATGCTCCAATTAAAAGGCATAGGGTGGCTGACTGGATTAAAAAACAAGACCCATATATATGCTGCATACAAGAGACACACTTCAGACCTAAAGACACTCACAAACTGAAAGTGAAGGGATGGAAAAAGATACTCCACGCAAATGGCAATGAAAAGAAAGCTGGGGTAGCAGTACTCATATCAGACAAAATAGACTTTAAAACAAAAACTGTAAAACGAGACAAAGAAGGGCATTACATAATGATCAAGGGAACAATCCAACAAGAAGATATAACACTTGTAAATATCTACGCACCCAATGTAGGTGCACCTAAATATATAAAGCAATTATTAACAGACATAAAAACAGAAATAGACAGTAACACAATAGTAGTATGGGACTTTAACACTCCACTTACACCAACGGATAGATCATCCAAACAGAAGATCAATAAGGAAACATTGGCCTTAAACGACACACTAGAACAGATGGACCTAGTAGATATATACAGAGCATTCCATCCAAAAACTGAAGAATACACGTTCTTTTCAAATGCACATGGAACGTTCTCCAGGATTGATCACATATTAGGCCACAAAACAAGTCTCCATAAATTTAAGAAGATTGAAATAATACCAAGCATCTTTTCTGACCACAAAGGTATAAAACTAGAAATCAACTATGGGAAGAAAATCAGAAAAGCCACAAATACATGGAGATTAAACAAAATGCTACTGAACAACGACTGGGTTAATGAAGAAATCAAAGAAGAAATCAAAAAATACCTGGAGGCAAATGAAAATGAAAATATGACATGCCAGAATTTATGGGATACAGCAAAAGCGGTTCTAAGAGGGAAGTTTATAGCAATACAGGCCTATCTCAACAAACAAGAAAAATCTCAAATAAACAATCTAACAATGCACCTAAAGGAACTGGAAAAAGAAGAACAAACAAAGCCCAAAATCAGTAGAAGAAGGGAAATAATAAAAATCAGAGCAGAAATAAATGAAATAGAGACCAAAAAACAATAGAAAAATTAATAAAACCAAGAGCTGGTTCTTTGAAAAGATCAACAAAATAGACAAACCTTTAGCTAGACTCACCAAGAAAAAAAGAGAGAAGGCACAAATAAGTAAAATCAGAAATGAAAGAGGAGAGGTTACAACAGACACCTCAGAAATACAAAAGATTATAAGAGAATACTATGAAAAACTATATGCCAACCAATTCGACAATCTGGAAGAAATGGATAAATTCTTAGAATCATACAACCTTCCAAAACTGGATCAAGAAGAAGTAGAGAATTTGAATAGACCAATCACCAGTAAGGAGATCGAATCAGTAATCAAAAACCTCCCCAAAAATAAAAGTCCAGGACCAGACGGCTTCCCTGGTGAATTCTACCAAACATTCAAAGAAGACTTAATACCTATCCTTCTCAAACTCTTCCAAAAAATTGAGGAGGGGGGGAAGCTCCCTAACTCATTCTACGAAGCTGACATTACCCTGATACCAAAACCAGACAAGGACAACACAAAAAAAGAAAATTACAGGCCAATATCACTGATGAACATCGATGCGAAAATCCTCAACAAAATACTAGCAAATCGCATACAACAATATGTTAAAAAGATTATACACCATGATCAAGTGGGATTTATTCCAGGTATGCAGGGATGGTTTAACATTCGCAAATCAATCAACGTAATACACCACATTAATAAAATGAAGAACAAAAATCACATGATCATCTCAATAGATGCAGAGAAAGCATTTGACAAGATCCAGCATCCATTTATGATAAAAACTCTGAATAAAATGGGTATAGAAGGAAAGTACCTCAACATAATAAAGACCATATATGAGAAACCCACAGCTAATATCATCCTCAATGGTGAAAAACTGAAAGCTATCCCTCTAAGAACAGGAACCAGACAAGGATGCCCACTGTCACCACTCCTATTTAACATAGTATTGGAAGTCCTAGCCAGAGCAATCAGGCAAGAGAAAGAAATAAAAGGGATCCAAATTGGAAAGGAAGAAGTGAAACTGTCACTATTTGCAGATGACATGATTTTATATATAGAAAGCCCTAAAGAATCCACCAGAAAACTTTTAGAAGTAATAAACGAATATGGTAAAGTTGCAGGATACAAAATCAACATACAAAAATCAGTTGCATTTCTGTACATTAACAACGAAGTAGCAGAAAGAGAAATTAAGAATACCATCCCATTTACAATTGCAACAAAAAGAATAAAATACCTAGGAATAAACTTAACCAAAGAGGTGAAAGATCTGTACACGAAAACTATAAAACATTTCTGAAAGAAATTGAAGAAGACACAAAGAAATGGAAAGATATTCCGTGCTCTTGGATTGGAAGAATTAACATAGTTAAGATGTCCATACTTCCTAAAGCCATCTATAGATTCAATGCAATCCCTATCAAAGTTCCAACAACATTTTTCAGAGAAATAGAACAAAGAATCCTAAAATTTATATGGAACAACAAAAGACCCTGAATAGCTAAAGGAATCCTGAGAAAAAGAACAAAGCTGGAGGTATCACACTCCCTGATTTCAAAATATACTACAAAGCTATAGTAACCAAAACAGCATGGTACTGGCACAAAAACAGACACACAGATCAATGGAATAGAATTGAAAGCCCAGAAATAAACCCACACATCTATGGACAGCTAATCTTTGACAAAGGAGCCAAGAACATACAATGGGGAAAAGAAAGTCTCTTCAACAAATGGTGTTGGGAAAACTGGATAGCCATATGCAAAAATGAAAGTAGATCCTTACCTTACACCATACACAAAAATTAACTCCAAATGGATTAAAGACTTGAATGTAAGACCTGAAACTGTGAAAGTTCTAGAAGAAAACATAGGCAGTACGCTCTTCGACATCGGTCTTAGCAACATCTTTTCAAACACCACATCTGACCGGGCAAGAGAAACAATAGAAAAAATAAACAAAGGGGACTACATCAAACTAAAAGCTTCTGCACAGCAAAGGAAACCATCAACAAAACGAAAAGACAACCTAACAATTGGGAGAAGATATTTGCAAACCATACATCTGATAAGGGCTTAATCTCCAAAATATATAAAGAACTCATGCATCTCAACAACAAGAAAACTACCAACCCAATTAAAAAATGGGCAAAAGACCTGAACAGACATTTCTCCAAAGAAGATATACAGATGGCCAACAGACACATGAAAAGATGTTCAAAATCACTAACTATCAGGGAAATGCAAATCAAAACTACAATGAGATATCACCTCACGCCCGTCAGAATGGCTATAATTAACAAGACAGGAAACAACATGTGTTGGAGAGGTTGTGGAGAGAAGGGAACTCTCATACACTGCTGGTGGGAGTGCAAACTGGTGCAGCCACTATGGAAAACAGTATGGAGATTCCTCAAAAAATCAACGATAGAACTACCATATGATCCAGCTATTCCACTGTTGGGTATTTATCCAAAGAACTTGAAAACACCAATTTGCAAAGGTACATGCACCCCTGTGTTCATTGCAGCCTTATTCACGATAGCCAAGACTTGGAAGCAACCTAAGTGCCCATCAAGGGACGAATGGATAAAAAAGCTGTGGTATATATACACAATGGAATACTACTCAGCCATAAGAAATGATGAAATCCAGCCATTTGTGACAACATGGATGGACATTGAGGGCATGATGCAAAGTGAAATAAGTCAGAGGGAGAAGGTCAAATACCGTATGATTTCCTTCATTAAGTAGTAGATAATAACAACAATAAACAAACACATAGGGACAGAGATTGGATTGGTGGTTACCAGAGGGGAAGGGGGGAGGGAGGAGGGTGAAAGGGATAATTGGGTACATGTGTGTGGTGATGGGTTGTAATTAGTATTTTGGTGGTGAACATGATGTAATCTATGCAGAAATAGAAGTACAATGATGTACACCTGAAATTTTTACAATGTTATAAAACAATGTTACTGCAATAAACAAAAAATTAAAAAAAAATAAATAAATAAAGCAACAAAGTTTGTTCTTAAATGTAACCTTGTTTTTCCTACTACCCTCTCTAGTAGAGGTGCCAATATTATTTCTCATTGCCTTGATCTAGGTTAACGTTCAATTGTCATTACAATATGTTTGCATATTAATGCATATTTGTTCACTTAGTCTGAAGTCTAGTGTCTACACATGTCAGGTATCAGCACAGGTGCTGAGATTATAGACATACAGAAATTCTATTCTTGCTCTCAAGGAGCCCGTTATCTAGCAGGGAAACCAAGCTATGAAGCCACATGAGAAATATACCTTCAAAAATACCTTCAAAGCACACAAGAGACTCCTGAAGAATACAACACCCTTAAGAATTAAAGTCAAATCAGGAAAGGCTATAACTACAAAGAGAAAAGATCACTTCTCCTCAAACCACATAACCTGGTCTAGATAGCTGTAAGAGTGATCATGAAGGCAGCTCCCCACGTGGAGGCAGGAAATCATCAAAAAAGCAGATGAAACAGGCTAAAGAATCAGGTTTTCATGGCTGAGAGTTTGTTGAGAGTTTTTCTTCTGATTTTCCAAAGGTATTGTCATGTCCATTAAACTGATTCTCATTCAAATAATCAATCAATCATCTACTGAGAGCTCATAAGTTTTCAGCACACTGGAAGGCCATCCATAAGGGATACTGCTCTGCTCTCTATTCCTACCCTTGATGAGAGAACAAGCCCATTCAAAGAAACACTTTAAACTTGACCAATTGAAGGCTTGCTCTATATTGTGTTGAGAAAAATGCAAGCTCCCATGAACAGTTTACAAGTTGTTTACCTGTCTTAGCCCAACTGTATACTTTTCTTTCATTTCTAATTAAATAAACACAAAACAAGCAAGCAGGAGACTAAGAGAACCATGCTCAATCTGATGTTTTCAGTCACAGAATACCAGAAGTAAAGGCAAGCCCGACAAAACTTTTTTTCCTTAAACTCATCAACATGACAATCACTGACACCGCTAGATTCTCATCACTCCTTATTTTCAAATGTTAACATCATACAATATTAACCACAAAGTCAATGGCAAATTGAATTTTAGATCTAAGTACTAAGTATTATTGCAGATTTAAGTACTATTTTTGTATATACTTTGGGGTTGTGAAATTAAGAGGAGGTAACGAAATGGGTATGACAAGCAGCAGAGAGCTCTTCCCTTTCTCAAAGAAGTTTGCTTGTTCTCAAAATGTTAATTTTGAATAATTTTGAATAATAAAAGAAATTATTGTGAACTAGTCAGTGGATTGATACCCAGGGTACAGAATTTCAAAATAATGAAGATAACATAGACCAGGGGTTGGCAAACTATGACTCATAGGTCAAATCAGGTCATCAACCTGTTTTTGTAAATAGTTTTGTTGGAACACAGCCACATCCATTTACATATTTTCTAATAAGCCCAAACAGCAGAGTGTGGTAGTTGAGACAGAGACAGTATAACCTGAAAAGCCTACAATATTTACTATCTGACCCTTTACGAAAAACTTTGCTGACCTCCGGTAAAGATCAACAATCCCATATTTGCAATACCCCAAATCTAAAGTTTTTGGAACGAGTTTGGCAGCAAAGTCTGAACTGATTTGAAATCCTTTGGTAACAATGGCACAACCTTACCTGAATTGATATGAGGCTATTTATGGCTTTTATTTATACCACTGGGAATATTTATACAACTCCCTACAGTAATATTGATATGTCTTATTACAAGGAGCTGTCCCAGACCCCACTGAGAGTGTTACAATATGAGAATGTTACAATACATCTCTCTAAACTCCAAAATACTCTGAATCCTGAAAAAATCTGGCCCCACGAGTTTTGGATTAGATTTAGTGGATTAAAGATGTCAAAACTCTGGGAGGAAAGAATATTTCTTTAAAAAACTTTCATTACTGAACATTATCAAGGGTATCGAGTCTATTAAATGGTAATGGGAGGGTGGTGAGTGCTAAATGTCACTCAATACCATGGGAGTTTGCAGATGGAGACACACAGGTGATTTGAATGGTGTGCATTTTGTATTGAAGCTTGTGGACAATTAAAATTTGCAAGGGGAAACAGCAATATCATTGATATCAAAATGAGAGCTAAATGCTCAAACAGATTTGCAATACTGCCTCTATTATTATATAAGAAAAGTAGCATTCTTACTTTCAAGAGTCCTGCAATGTTTACTTCTAGTTCTTTAGAAGCTGTAATCCTGTGAGGTTAATAACTTTACAATAGGACGAAACAAAGTTTCCACCTAAGAAACTCATGGATCTTCTGAAATGACCAAAGGACAGATTAAAAAGTCTTGTGTTGGAAAACTAAAATTTAGACACTTTCTAAACACAGACCTCAGGCATGTCTAGAAAGTGTTGCTTTCAAGGAATCAAAGAGTTAACATTGGTGCCTGTGTTTGCGTGTGTCCTCCTTACCACCTCTAAGACAAAAAGCTTAGCCGGCAGCACAGTGATGGTGCTTTACGGCAGGAAGAAGTAGACATAAAAACATAATACATCTGAACAGGTGCACAAAGTAAGTAGCAGCCTGAGTCATCAGAAAACAAAGAAGGAGAGATTTTGACACAGAATATTTTGATTCCAGAGAGACTATTTTGTAGCACCCATACCATGTTCAGAAGGCCCTGAGGCGAACAATGGGGTCAGAAAAGTTCCGGGGTATGGCCTCATTTTTAATTCACCATAACGTGAAAAGTGTAAAAAAAAAAAATCAAGTCAACATTAAGGGTTTCTTCTTTGAATGGCCAAAACAAGTAAGATGAAACCAGGGTTAAATTCATATTGCTGGTATCCATATCTCTATGGGTCTGATTAGGGGTGGAACAAAGAGGGATTTGGATGGCTTCAGCAGTCTTATTGACTTTGGCCAGTGGATCAACCACACAGTAATTTGGCACTACCAGCAGACATCACACCATTCCACATGGCTTTTAGCTTGGTATTGTATTCATAGTCTTTCCAAAGAATGTCTCCCTTTCTTTTTAGATCTCAAAATAATTAATGAGAAATGCAGACATATTTTCAAAACTATGAATGCTCAACCTCTAATAGTACCACAAAGCCAAACTGACAAGTCGTACAGAATTGACACAGGCTGCCAAATCTGGAGGTCACATTTATTTGCCTAATTATCAAAGAGGTTGCATGCCACACAGAATGGATAGGCAAACTAATTTCATGAACTGTCTGGGTATAACATACTTTGAAATCTAAGAAGAGTCCTTCATGCCAATGCAATTGCATCAACGTTATATGGAGTCAACCATCGGCAGGATTTTTCCCTCAGCCAGCACTTATGAATAAAATATCTGTTGATCTCTTACATTGCCTTGCAACTGGGTGTGTGTGTGTGTATGCACGCATATATATGGCCAAAACTTATCAACATCAGAGCTCAGAATGATGTAGTACAGGAACAGGCTAACCTTTTCGGCAAAGGGCCAGATAGTAAATATTCTAGGCTTTGCAGGCCCTACAGTCTATAGCAACTACTCAACTCTGCCATTGTAACAGAAGCAGCCTTAGACAATATATAAATGAATGGGTGTGGCCGTAATTCGCTGACTCCTAATCCAGTGCACGGAGCTCTATTGAATATGGAATTGAGGCCAGATTTGTGACAGAATTCAGTACTCCTGAACTTACCCCTCAGCTGTCTACGCCTCCAGGGCATTAGTAATTCTGAAACCTCAGGGTGGGTATGATTATGGCACTGGTATGTGCCCCGGATTTAT
The DNA here is from genome assembly GCF_057802395.1 of Ceratotherium simum simum. NCBI lineage: Eukaryota > Metazoa > Chordata > Mammalia > Perissodactyla > Rhinocerotidae > Ceratotherium > Ceratotherium simum. The sequence goes on from NC_141910.1 coordinate 25,640,352, forward strand.
ACATATTTGCAAACCAAAAAGGATTCAAAAAATGATAACTTTGTCTGTAGTTTTTCCAGTCATTTCCTATGTGGTTCTTTTGAATAGGAACAGAAGATTACTTAACTTTCCTGTACTCCTAATCCTAGACTTGTGATGTCACCATCTGGTATTAACCTCCAGAATAAAAAGTCAAAAAGACACACTGAACACTCTGGAAATGAAAGTGGAGCAGTTTTAACAAAAGGAGATTAAATCATCTTAAACATAGATTTAGAAGGACTGTAAAGTCAGGACCATCTGCACAGCTTGAAATGAGGGTATTAACATTTTTAGATGTACAGAATCAATTTAGATAGAGATAGATAGATGATAGATAATCAGTATAGATGTGTGAATACAAACATATATTTTCTAATTCTCTGCTGAGAGGGCTTAGAATCAATTACACCTCAGTGACAGTGAGCACACCTAGAGCCCAGAGCTTGTTGTTTAAGGGCCATTAGCCAGTAAAGGAAACCAGACTCCCCAGAGGGATAGATAATTCCAGGACTGAAACTGAGAGAGTACAAGATGATCTTGGGACATCTTTTGTGCTAGAAATTAAGAAAATGCTCAACAAATAATAAGGACTTGTCAAAAGGACATAGAAGCAAATTGAAGTGGACACCACTGGCCAAATTGGGCCTATTTGAACAACAAAACAAATAAAGGCAATAAGAATTATTACCCATAGACTAAAATAAGAATCCATGAGTATACATGGATATAAGTAAATGAATAAGTAAATGGGAAGGGGATGTCTTTCCAACAGTAGAATTGAAATTCAGAGATAAAGAAGGAATGATAGAATTAAAAAATCACCATCATAACTATTTTAGGCAAGAAGTATTAGTGGATGCTAAATTAGTAAATAAAGTTGTGATGAGAAACAGGATATCTATACTGTCTCAAATTATCTTCCCACAAGACATTTATTAATTTTGGAAATGGAAAATAGTGAAAAACCGGGCAGAGAATATCCTAACAAGTGATCAGAATTATTAGTATCCCTAGTAAGAGGGCTAATCAATATTATGTGCCTCCTACTGTGATGCACTGAGAAAGACAGTGTCTCCTCGTGGAATTCTTGCCAAAAATGGAGGACCTGAATCTAATTATGAAGAAACTTCAGCAAATTCAAATTGAGGAACATCTTAGAAAATATCAGGCCTGTACTCTTAAAAATTGTCAGTTGTGAAAAACAAAAAAAGACTTAAGATATATTTAAAATTAAAGGAAAGCCAAGAGATATGACAACTAAGTAAAGCACTGGACCCTAGACCATAGGAAAACTTTGTTTTTTCTTTCTTTATAAAGGACAATAGTGGGACAACTGATAAAATTCTATTAAAGTCTGAGGACTAGATAACAGTATTGTGTTGATGATAATTTCTTAATTTTGATAAATTATACTGTGATATAGAGAGCAAATGACAAAACAAATGTGGTAAAAGGTTAACACGGGAATCTGTGTGAAGAGTATAGGAAAAATCTTTGTACAATTTTTGCAACTTTCCTGTAAGTCTGGAATTACTTCAAAATAGACGTTTAAAAAGAAAAAGGTATGGTTCTGGAGCCAGAGTGCCCGTGTTTGACTCGTGGATATGAAGTTATTACCTTGGGCAGGGTATTGGCTGAGTTGGGTCCCCTAAGAATTCATGTGGTGAAGTCCTAACCCCAGCACCTCAGAATGTGACTGTATTTGGAGAGAAGGTTTTTAAAGAGGTAATTAAGTTAAAATGAGATCATTAGTGTGGGCCCTAACCCAATACAATGAGTGTCCTTAGAGGAAGAGAAAGTTTGGACACAGATGGGCACAGAAAGAAGACCGTGTGAAGGCCGAGGGAGAAGACGGCTGTCTACAAGCCCAGGAGAGAGGCCTTAGAAGAAACCAGCCCTGCAGGCACCTTGATCTTGACGTCCAGCCTCCAGAACTGTGAGAAAATAAATTTCTGTTGTTTAAACCACCCAGTCTGTGGTACTTTGTTACAGCAGGCCTAGTCAACTACTGCAGGCTGACCTGTGTGAGCCCTTCCATTTATGTTTCCTCCTTAGTAAAATGGGAGTTGTAATTATCTACCTCATGGAATTGTTATGAGGATTCAAGGACATCATACAGGTAAAGTGTTGAAAACAGCATCTGGCATATACAGTATTTAGAAATCAATAAATTGTTATTTCTACTACTGCTATTACATAGCTGTTCCTAACTAGAGTATACTGAAGCAGAAATATGGTAGCATGGTATTATGAAGAAGAGAATACATAAAACACCAAAATAAACTGATAGAGTTTTTGTCTTTTGGTCAATTGTATTATATATCTCCACAAGAGGGTAGAGATATGATATTGAAGAATATTTGCCTGTTCTATCTGAAATAATGATCCATTATTCATTCAAAGTCACTGTTTAGAAAATCTTGTGTTGGTTCCATCATTATGTAGAGGGATATAATTTCTGAAGAGCAAAGTTTAGTCACATGAAAAGAATAAGGCTCATTAAATACTTAAATTAAAAAAAATTTTAAGTCAATCATTGAGTGCTTATTACACACTAGGTACTATGTTAAGTACTCTGCATGTGTTATTTTAATCCTCAGACCAATCCTTTAAATTATATGTTATTTTATCATTCCATTTTACAGTTGTGGAAATTGAGGTTTAGTGAAGTTAAGTAATTTGTCCAATGTCAAAAAGATAAGAAATGACTAAGCTGGACTTATTTTTTCTTTTCTAACCCAAAACTCATGATATTGTCCACTATATTCTATGACAGCATTATTATTGCATTCAACATTTTGGCTATAAAGATACATCTTTACTTTTACTTTTAATAGAACTTAGAACCATACAGATATAACTTCTGAAAATTGAAGTAAAATTTTTGTGTAAACCAAAAGATATAAAATTTTTTGAGTGTCAAATAAACAAAGTCAAAGGCAAACAACAAACTAGAGAGGAAAGGCTGCAAAGATGACAACCTGAATTTGAGAGGAAACACTAAGCCATCAAAACAAAACAAGAGAAGTTCAGGGGAAGACAATTCCCCAAAGAGGAAGTGCAAATGACTAACAATCATGGAAAATATTTTATCTGATTATTAAAGAAGAAAGGTAAATTTAAACAGTTGCTGGGCTTTTGTTTTGGTTTTGTTTATATTTCTATTAAACTTACAAAAAGTGCAGAAATAAAAAACTTCAATGTTGAAGAGCATGTGGTTAAACAGGCTTTCTCAAACATTGTTCATTGGAGTTAATTTTGCTCAGTATTTTGGAAAAACTTTTCTCAAAGAAGTTAAAATACTATACAGATGTTTATTCTTAGCTCAATTACATCACTTCTAGGAATCTAACCTATGAAAATGATCAGAAACGCTAATATAGATGTATTTAAAAAGACACTCATTTCAACATGTTTTTAATAATAAAAAATAAACAAGAAAGAATCAAATCATCCATCACATTATTAGAGAAATGATAGGTAAATTGTTCTATATACAAGCTGAACCCTATGAAATTACCCTTTTAAGAGGTCTAAAAATAAAAAGGTTAAATATCAACAATTTCATACGGTTCAATGTAATATATGCAAGGGGTTCTTTTACATTTGTTAAATATGTTTTTGTATATTCTTTTTTTGTGTTTGTGTGTGAGGAAGATCAGCCCTGAGCTAACATCTGTGCTAATCCTCGTCTCTTTGCTGAGGAAGACTGGCTCTGAGCTAACATCTATTGCCAATCCTCCTCCTTTTTCCCCCCAAAGCCCCAGTAGATAGTTGTATGTCATAGTTGCACATCCTTCTAGTTGCTGTACGTGGGAAGCGGCCCCAGCATGGCCGGAGAAGCGGTGCGTCGGTGCGCGCCCGGGATCTGAACCCAGGCTACCAGTAGCGGAGTGCGCGCACTTAACCGCTAAGCCATGGGGCTGGCCCATATTTGTTAAATATGTTTTTGAAAAAAATGGAATAATAAGATGAACACTGCTATGTTACATGGGAAAACAAGAACACTAAGTTGCTATGTAACATAAAATCAACTATGAACAAAATTCATGGTAAAGAAACTGGAAGGAAATATGCTACCTGAGCCTTCTGGGTGTTGGGATTATGGATGATTTTTATTTCCTTAGATTTGCTCTACTTTCATTAATCTATATGGTAAACCTATGTTTGTAATAAAAATAAATAAGGAAAGATAAACAGAATCACTATTTTTAGCAAGTTATTTTCATTCAAATCTTCTAAATATTATCTTTTTAGAAGAATGAAATATGTTTTATAGGCAGAAATGTTCGTGCTAGTGCTAGCAATTATATCATTACAGAATTAAGGAATGTGATTTCTCAAAGTAATTCTTCTATAGATTTCTGTAAATCAAACGGCACATACGATAAGGATAAGGATTATCTCTATAACTATGTCCATAAACTAGGGGTCTACCAACGTTTTGTTTTGATTCTATGTAAAGAACTTGTTTATAGAAAAGGTGGCTAAGAGTGAATTTACGAGAATTTTCTATGTGATAATTGATATCTGCACCCCTGTATTTGTATATTTATATTCAGATTGGAGATGTTCACTGACTAGATGTGTTTGAACTCTTCCTTCATTCCATCCTTGACATATAATTATTGAGAATCTGCCATAAATAAAAAAAAAAGAATTTAAGTGGTTATATACTCATATTGTTAAGGACTTGCCAGAGAGAGACTCACCTGGGTGTCATTTCTGATTTCTGTTGGTTTCATTGGAATCTCTGATCATTCTACATGCAGAGGTTCATCCATCCGGGTGCTCTGACCTTTCTTTTTCCACCAAGTCTAAAGATTTTCTTTTCATCATACTATGCTTCAGAAATAGAAGCACCACAGTGTAATGGATTGGTGTCAAGAGAGTAACTTAGTATAAAACAATTCTGCAAATAGGGCTGCTCTAAATAAGTAAGAACAGTATAATCGTTTTGCCCCCATTTTTCCTCTAGATATCGTGAACTTATTCAAATAGGAGTGTGCTGTGTATTTGGAAGAAGTTATGCATACAAGTTAAGTTTAGATTGAACTCCACATAAAAGTGTCTTCAGAGCTGTACTAACGAAGCAAGATTGTCATATATTATGATGCCCCTTTGCAAGAGAACTCTTATGAGGTTTCTAATATATAACAAAAGCTAAACTTGTCTTAAGGGAACCATTTCTCAGTTGCTTTGGGAAAAGTCTACGTTCTGGATGCTCTCCACTACCATCTCATGCAGAATATTGGTTCATCAATTATTACCTCTCCACTACATCTTCAGCCTGAAATTCTCTAATGGCTCTTCATCTAGACTACAGGCTAAAACATGCTCAAGTATCTCCTACTTTAGAAACAAATATAAACCCCTGATTTTAAACTTTCTTCTAGCTACTACCTTCTCTCATTTGCTTCAGACTCAAACTTCTAGAAACAATGGTCTATATTCTTATCTCTCATCCGTTCCTCAAACCACAATCATTATTTCACGTCCCCATCATTTTGTTGAAGGTACTATATTACAAATTAAATTGACACCGTTTAGTTTTTAGCGTACTTGTCTTCTTTCCTGAATTTTAATTTCCTAAGGTTCAGCCTAAATAATCCATATCTTATTTGCTAAATGCCATGTGAAAGGTAATAAAAGGACTAAGAACAAAAGAGAAAACTTTCTTTAATGTCTTTGTTTTCTTATGATTTTCTTTCCTATTCCTCTCATTCTTCAGTTCTGCCAGAAACCAAATCACAAAAAATTGCTCATTTCAGTCCCATCCTTGTTTGTCATTTCTGAGTCTGAACAAGCCTACGGGGGTATATTACTCCCTTTCTTCTGATGCTATGTCTAATGAAAGGAAGGTAAGACAGTCAGGACACCTAGTCCCAGGTGTGCTAGCAACGGCAGAAAAATGGATATGACTGACACCGTGGTGATGGTGGGTGTGGGAATAAGGGTGGAGTATGTCCCTGAGGAATAGCCAGAAGTTTGTCTTCTCCAGAGGAATTTACATTCATCCAAAATATATGCCACACACTCAGGCACTAGGAACAAAGCAATGAATAAAACATACAATAATCCCTGCCCACACAGAGTTTACATTCTGGTGGGAAATTTTTATTCATACCATAGGTCTCAGACTTGCAGAATCAGAAACCTGACAAGTGAGCACCCAAGGAGGGTTCGTCTTCTAGAGCTGGATATGAATTAACTAACCCCAAAGAAACTGAGGAATAAACCAGCAAGTTGATGTGATGAGAAATAGCTGTTGCTTGGAAGAAAAGTAATTGTGCCAGCGTGATCAATAGATTCCCTCTCTGCAGTCTGTAGTAATGCTACTTGAAAAAGCCAAACCATAATCAGAAATTTATTATTTTTTTTACTTTGAGATTGCCAACATACTTATTTACAATAAAAATGATGCCAGAATCTAGATTTCATCCATATAACCATTCTACGTCCTCCTTAGAGAACCAAATCTAACCATAGTGAGCATGACCTCAAAACAAAGGAAGTTAATGAGGTGAACTAGAGGTTAGCAGCATCAGGCTTTGCCAGACTCATCCGTTTCATAATAGAGATAATCTTGTTCATAGGACTTGAACATGCAAAACCTAATAGCCCATATTCCCTCAGCTCTAGAGGGAACCTGAAAGCTTTTCCTCAACATATCCTCCCTGAAGCTTCCAGTTGAACATATTAGCATTTCTGAAGAAAGAAGATGTCAATCGTATCACAGTCCAGTCTTATAAGCCTGGAAGCCATAAGATCGCTTGAAGGTAACTTGGCTAAACAGGGCTCTGATCCTTACATACAGATTGGAAGAATTAATGCTGAGGGTCCAATCTTGTTTGCCTCATGTTCTCTATGAAAACAGTATGAACTTAGGCAAGTCTTAGACTACCTCTGAGAATCAGTTTTGCCATCTTCAAACGAGCAGATTGAATTATATGATCACAGACTTTCCTCCAGTTTTAGGGCAGAGGCAAATTGAGGTTGGTATCACAGTTGAGTTCACCTAAGAGAAGAATTTATCCAAGGTAGACTGGGGAACTGTAGTGGGGCTGTGGCCAGGAAAAGGGTGTTTAGTGCCTAGTCTGACATATGAAAAAGAGAGTCAAGTCAGAAATTGGAGATAATCAAGTGTGAAGAAATGCTTGACGGTGACTATTTAGAACTAAGATAGTATATGGTAGGGATAAACTAGACTCATTTTTTTTTAATTTCTTTTTTTTTTTGATCAATGGTTTTCTCAACTCCATCAGACCAAATATTCCTTTCCTAAAATATATATTTTGTTATATGTTTTAAGAAAATAATCAAATGCTTGAAATTACATAGAATCGCTGTGCATGTCAAATAGCTGTAAATGCAGCCTGAGAAGTAGAAGTGAGTTAAATGATAAATCCAATATCATAAGCTGGTCAGAGATGTGACTGTCCAAAATGGTAAACAATTTCCTAACATTGCTTCCAGTGAAACAAAGTATGCTATCCCTTTGGCTTATGTGGCGGTGACACTCTGGAAAAAGTTGTGTATGTTAAAATTATGCTAAATATGTAAAATAGTAAAGTGAAGTTTTGCTCTAGGTTAGATTAATGATGGGCTTACTTATATGCAATTGTTGCAGGGAATTCTCAAGCTTTACAGGACAGAGGAATGTTCTTCATTGTGCAAGATGGTCTAGAATACTTGGCCAAGATCATTGTGATAACCAACAATGCTCCCCAATATTTCAAAATGTGCTGTAAAAGGTAGGACTACCCTCCATCCCTTACCTCATTCCCTCAATGGGTGCTGTAAAGAATATATACAGTGGGGGAGTGTGGATGTGTCAAGGAAGCTTATAGGCCTGCATACCCCTGAGCTACAAGTTTTAAGATTTTTTGTTCTTAGTGGCAACCTCCTTCCTTTGATTTTCAATCTTCAGTTGTTCCACTTCTGTCTAAACATTTTTGGGAAAAGACATGCCATTTGTTCACCAAGATCATACGTAGACTTCACTTGGACAAGGCAAATCAAAAATCCCTATTCATTCCACTAGGCTTCCCTAGTTTTCTGAGCCACTTTAAGCCACATGGGAGATCTCCCCAACTGGCCACTCAGTGATTCCAGCTCATTTATTTAAGCCATAAGCCTTGGCTTCCAGTTTCCTTAAATTGACAGTCTGAGTTCCCCTGCAAGGGGATTTCAGTAAAAATTTTTAAAAAGGGAATTGGTGGCGGAAAAGAATGTAAAATGCTTATTTTACCATATTATCTGTTGTCTTTGAGAGTGTGGCACATGGGCCTGTGTTTATTTTCATAGCTGTTTCATTAGCTTTCAAGAGGCATAAAGTGTGAGGGTGTGTGTGTCTATGTGTGTGTACATGTCTGTGTGTGTGTTTGCTAAGCAACATATTTACGAGCTGTAGGGATAATTTACTCTTATGTCAAAGAGTCAATCAATATGGGGCATATTTTTTTACGCATTTGCAAATTTTGTCAGGCAACTCAATACAGAGATTTAAAATGAAATGGAAGAAAGAAAAGATGATTAAGGGTGTTAGCAAATCACTAGTTCCTCTATTCCTTCTGGAATGATCTGCTTTCTGGCCTTGTTCTTATATAACCTGTACCAGGTACTATGATATTTTAATATATACAAGGTTGCCCAATGGGGTCCCAGTACTACACATTTCCAAACAATAGCGTTAGATAAAAGAAAAATGTTTAAAATACCAACTAATGATCTGAAGAGCAGGTGTTATTTTGGAATTTCTTGGGGTTTTAAGCAGAAACCAGGTGTTACAAGGAAGTGATAATTTGAATATTTGATACATCTTGGCATCTGTCTGCAAGAATCAGACCCAAGAGATGGATTTTGCCCAGTAGAGAGAGTGTTAAAGCTCACTAACACAGCATTCATCAGTGGAAGTCATCATTTTAATATTGCCAAACAGTGTATAGACTTCCCTAACAGGATGATAATTCTCAGCGTCTTGAGAAGTACTATATCTTTTTAACCTTGAGGGCTGTCATGTGACATTTATCCAGTAGCTTAGGGGAACTCTACCCTTTGAGCTTTTAAAGCTAAGTTAACAGAAGTCTTGCTACACCCACAAAGAGCTCAGTTCCTTGGCATCCCACACCAGTCCATAGTCGTTATTATCTGGGGTCATGGCCCGAAATCATCATACTCCTGTACTCTTCAATGACCAGTGCATTGGGGAATGTTCTTGTGCAGTAGATACATAATTAATATTTCTTACCGACTCATTGGCCATTCCCACGTGAAGAGAAGCAAATAACCTCAATAAAACCACACTATTATGGCTGAAACACTCCAAACTTAGAATGTTAAATACCCATTTTTAGTGTACTTGCTAAAAATAAAACAAAGCTGGCCAGATTCAGAAAAGCTACTATTTCTGATGGCTTCTTTGAAACCTTTCAGAAGCTTTTCTATCATACAAACAAAATATGTTTCTAAAAATACTTATTCATTCAAGAACATGAAAACCCCACCCACAAGTTCAATGGCCATTCCACTCTGGCCAATAAAACTGCCTTCTCTTCGGTGACATTTTTCCTCCTCTCTCTTGAATCACAGAATGATATTCCAGAAACCAGAATCCTTAGATTCTTAAAATAAGAAGAAACTTTCCCCTAGGGAGAGATGCATGGCTTATTTCAGCCCCAGATAATCATTCCCATTTCTCAAAGATTAATTGAGCAAACATTGTTGTCACTGTTTATACAACAAAACATTATTTCCAAAGGACTTTCAAATAAATAAATAAATTGTAGGATTTCTTCACACTCATAGAGTCGACCTGCTAAGTCCTCAAATAGTTAAGTTGAGCAGTTTACTTAGAAAGGCTGACAAATTTGCTTCGCTTCAAAATATCATTAACACCAATAACACATTTGCCCAAGCCTATTTCTAAGTTGTAAAAAAAAGATTGCTACAGATTAAGACCCTTGATATAATGCTATAAGCTCCTAACAATGGTATCTTTTATAGTGAAGAGTGACTGCAGACACAAATTGCCCTCTTTCCTGCACCTTTTTCACAAAAATCAATATTAAAGTAGTATCTGCCTTAACTCTCCCATACACTATATGAGAAAAAACCACAGCTGTGCTGAGGACAGTTTAGGTCAATAAAGAATCAATACTGTGGTTGAATCTGTAGAAAGATAAAAGACTTAGAACTCTACACAGGGACCCATTGTTTTCTCTCTATTCTGTAAAGCAGCAGAAGGGCATCACTTGTCTGTGCGTGTAGGGGGGGCTAGTTTTTTTTCTTCTCTTTTTTAAGGTTGATGTGCATTAAGTGTTGGTGAAAAGTAAAGGGGAAATAGTCCAGAAACGGGGAAAAAAAGGATTGCAGACTATTCCTTCTATTAGACGCTTTGGGTCTCTTGTCTGAGCAGTTCCTTTACAGGGGTGGCGGATGGGTAGAGAGGAGCTGGTTACACCAATCCACCCATGGTAAATATGAGGGCAGGTAATACTGAAAGACGGATAGTCTGGATTAAAATTTTGGCTATGTTGTGTGGTCTTGGATAAGTTACTTTCCTTTTTTTAAGACTCAGTTTCCTCATCTGTGATGAAATAAAAGATAACAATATTAACCAACTTGTCAATAGACTTTATGGTCTTAGCAATGTCCTAGCACATGGGTGACTGCACTTCTCAGCCTTCTTGCAATCAGATGGGGTCACATGACTAGTTCTGGCCAATGAACTGTGAAAGGAAGTGACATGTTTTACTTCCAGGCTAAGGCAGTGAACAGCCCAAGCCTTTCTCTCTTTCCCTGAGAAGGTGGAGCCACAGGTTCAAAGCCACCTGTGTCTCTGAGTCAACACACAGAGGATGGTCGTCTTGGAGAGTCACTCAGATCTGCAGTTTTTTTGTGAGGAACATTTTATTGTGTTATGCCACTAAGATTTTGAGGTCATTATTTTGTTGTTCTTACCACATCATAACCTAGCTACCCCGATTATTTGTTGCTTGTTATGAGGAATAATTTAGAAAATGTACGAAAATTTCTTACCCAAGCTGGGAACAAACTAGCACTCAATTAACGTTTTCATTAAAAAGCTGTGTTCCAGGGAGAGAGAGCACTTTGAACAAATGGATGGAATGAAATAGCACAATGCATTCAGGGATTCTGTAAACAGAAGAATTCTTAGAAAAGAATCATAACATATTAGAAATGGAAAGCATCTTTAAACACATCTAAGAATTCCTGAAAGTGTGTTGTGGAGAGCAATAGTCCTGTAAAATTCAGAAAAAGTGTTCTTTGCTTAAGAAGTTTGGAAAACACTGCCTTCTTAAACTCCCACTTGATGATTCTTAGTGTACATTAAATTACTAAAGGCTCTGAGAAAAACTACAATACAGAAATCTGACGAATTTTGTTTATTCCAGGAGTTCTCAAGTTTATTTGACCACACAATGCTTTTTCCATGTGATAACAATTAACTTCCTACAGAAGGCCCCTGTTAGTGCCCTCAAATAGCCTATCAGATAAATTGTTAGTAAATTGTTCAGCTACACTTAGCACTAATATTAGTTAAGAGTTAGGTTCAGCTATGCACAATGAGAAACCTGTGTAACAGTGGCTCTAATAAAATAATAGCCATACTTATAGACCTACTATAGGACATATTGTCATAAGCTTTACATTTATCTATCTACTTAATCTTCTTAACATCCTCTCTTGAGTAATAAGAGATATGATGGGTGGAAGTCCAGGGTTGATGAAGCAACTTAAAGCTTTAAGTCTTCACAGTTGTATTGTCCTTTCTTTCCTGTTCAACTGCAAGAGACTGTCTGTGTTAGCTCTTGAACATGAGAAAGAAGGAAGACATGCATAAAGTCTAAAGAGTATCTCCCTGCAGAGTTCGCTCCCCTTTTCCCCAAGTTTCTCCTTAAGAACCATCTTAAAATTTCTATTTATACCTCTTGGTCAGAATTGTGTCACGTGGTAACACATATCTGCAAAGGAGTCTGAGGAATGTAGACTTGAGTTTTTGTTGTTTTATTTTATCTGAGCACATTGTCGCCCCCAACCAAATGAGTGTTCTAAGGAAGGAGAATGGATATTGGGTAGCCAACAAGTACTTTCTGCCACAGTCCTAGCACATGATCAAATTTTCATCTCTGCTTTAAGGCAGTGTCAGTACTATGCCTCTCACTTATACATGTATGAGTAGAAATGCAGACGTGATGGAAATGGGGAAATAATATGTCAAGTATATTTAAAATTAAAAAGAAACAAAGAATAATTGTGAAGATTGAATCCAAAGAAACTCAAAATACTCCTTATCTTGTTCAGAGCTATCCCACTGGGGAGGCCAATCTCCATGGGCTGAAGAATGATATAACTCTAGAGGTGATGTTCCATCTGGAATCTTAGTTTCCTTGGCTTTAAAGTGGGAATAATAAAAGTCCTTCCTTCCTTGGATGTGTAGTGAAGATATTAAGTAACTTGTTCTAAGTAAAACCCTTGAAATAGAGCATGATCTAGCAAATATTCAAAAAAGTTGGCTATTTTAGCTCTTTCCACACTGGCTTTTAGGCACTTACAAAGTGGCCGACCTACCCCATCATAGAATCTAGTTCAAGGATATGATGTGGGCTCCACACACAGGAAATAGCATCCACTATTTCTGCAAAAACCCTATTAAACCCAGACACATTACCTTGCTGAAGTATTGAGACAGCGCAGCCAGCAAGGCCGTTGTGGCAGATATTAGGGTGGGAATTGGAAGTCGGGCACACATTCTTCTCTCTTCACCTGTAAGTGTAGGGGACCCCAGCGCACATCCACTGGGATACCCATGACATATACCTGCATCATAAGCCATAGACCTATGGAATTTCTGGTCAGGATTTGTTTATCCTTTTGCTTTCTTCCTTGAAGGTGCATTTCTTGAGCAATATGTCATCCCAAAGTATGTCACGTGCTTTTCCTATTTGATGTCCAAACCTTAAGACAGACCTTCTTTAGGTGTTTATACATTTTCTCCTCCAAGACTAAGAGCTGCAAAAATGTACTTTGCATCTACTCTCACTCTAAAACTATAAGCACTGAAGAATATCCTTCCTCAGTATGTTATTGTTTCAGCACGAGTAATCAGAGAAAATCACAACATATTGTTTAGTTATCTAATTAGACAGAATATTGATTAATTCTCAACTGAGGGTTCACCACTCATCACAGCTTACCTCACCACTCCCTTCTTTCACCTTCTCTGATTTCTAGAGAAGTTGAGCTGATAGTCACCGGGGAGAAGAGGGCAGGTGCTACACATCTGCACATCCTTTTGTTGTCTTGTGGGCACTCAGCACTCAGCCTGGGGCAAGCATCCCATTTTCTCGAGTGCCACTGATGCTTCCCTGAGTACCTGGAGTCAGAACCGAAACTCTGTTCCTGCTGCTGGAACCGCAGTGGGCTAAATCTTATCACTACGCCAGTGAGCTAGGTTATGTGCAGAGCACCCACATCATCCATGCCAGGAAACTCTCATCTGGGGCAAATGTCAAGCAAGCGAGAAACTGAGACAACAGTATAAAGTAGTTTTGTCCTGAGTAAAGAAGGAATTAAGGTAACCCTAGCTATGGGCCACAGGAGCTTAGAGGTGGACTGCAAATGCATTCATGCACAGACTTGGGCTTCGGACGTCTGTCCTGTGATTGTATCCAGGTTGAGCTGCTTTCTAATTGGGTGGCCTTTGGCAACTTACTTCCTTTTGCTCTCCAAATTTTGGTTTTCTCATCTCTAAAATTGGGGTGGTATTTTAACCTCATTGGGCTATTGTGAAGATTAAATGAAGTGGAGTAAGTAAAGGGCTTAACACAGTGACAGGAAAATGGTAGGTGTTAGTCATTTTTTGTTTCCTTGAAGACCCTTTAGATGACCCATTGAATCTAGGCTCCTGGTGGGAAAGAGAAAATTTGAAAGAAGAAAAGTATATTCATGTTTACGTATTCTAGTCTTCTGTCTTAGGTAACCTTCATCATGAGAGAGAAAGGGAGAGAAAATAAATGATACATGTACAATATCAGATTCAATGAAGAGGAGGTGATAGTATTTGGGGGTGCCAGGGCAGGGAACTGCCTCCTCTTCTCCTGAAGTCCCATTCTGATCCTTGGGGGTTCAGTGGGCTCCAAGGAAGCTGAGGCACACTTCACCTCCTTTTGGGTTATAAGTCACCCATCAGTCACGCTCCTTCTCTGTCTTGCTGCTCTGCAGAATTACTGCTCTCCCAGCCACCCTGCCCCCTGCTCCCATGAATCCTGCCTACTGATTTGGGACAAGCTAAACATTAAAGTCTTTTATTTGGAATTTTTCTTCCATCTCCAACTGATTCCATCCCAGACTCAATTTCCTTTTTCCTCTTTTTCAATTAACTACAGTTGCCCAGAGCTGGGGAGATAGGAGGAGATACTAGGGGCATACATCTGTCATCATTTATCCGGTAGTGTATGGGGTATGCTAGCATTCAGATCCCTAATATAGCCTGTTGGACTAAATAACTCTAGACATATTTGATTTTTGTAAAAGACAGAAACAACACACAATGAACCTTTACATGAATCACCCAAGGGGACATTTAGAGAGAATTTCCAATCTATTCATGATCTGTTATCCCCAGCCCCAAAAGTTTCCATGTTATAGCAGATTACCTAGGGACTCCATATGTTATGGGAACACAGCAAAACCAAAACGAGTGGAAGGAAGAATGCATTACATTCAAACATGGGATGAAACAGTACCCAAGGAGCCCCTGTTTCATTGTCTCTACTTGGGACCCTGAGACAACGCAGCCATCTCAGCCCCATTCAAGTGTGACGTTTCTTTTGAATATGACAGTGGCGGCGACCTTGTCATTAACTGATGCTATGAGCAACATCTCAGCTTTCATAATTCAGTTAATTTTCAAGCCAGTGGTTACTGAACCCCCAGTATAATTTTCATATAATTAAACCACATACACACACACACACACACACACACTCTCACCCACACAAAACATCCACCGAAGTGACAAACAGCAGAGAAAAACAAAACTGAAAAGTCAGAAAAGCCAGCAGCAAGATTCAAATCGACGTTTTGGTTTCCTTTTATTATAGGTATGTACGTGTAGAAAGGAAATGAGCAAAAGTCAGTTAGGGTTGAAGGAGGTAGGGAGGGAGAGGGTTGGTTTTTCCACTCCCATTAGTATTAGTACGAAAAGGCAAAGTACAGCTCAGCATTCTCTTTACTGACCAGTTACATGTTATACATACAAACGAGGAAAAAAAACTCAATTAGGTAAACGAACACTACATTTTCAATTTAGATATTAGTTCCAAAATTTTATGAAAAAGTCTTACAAAAGACATTTAGGTTATGTCTTTATAGTAGCAAGAATTTCAATGAAAGCTTAAAATTTCAACGAAAATATTTGAGTAACTAAAATCCATATAATGACTTGTAAGGAAAACAACTGGTTGTTTTATTTGTAATAACAGAGGTTTGAATTAGTGCTGAAAAAATTCAGTGTATCGGAAAATTTATGTGTTTGTTTTCATATACAGGTCAGGTGAAATCGGCTATATATTTGTCTTCAATATTGTGGTCTCTGAGCTTTTTAATAATATTTGCGTGAAAGGTAATCCAAAATTCAGAAAATTTAGTTTCTTTCCCAGCTGGATATGATCTCATCTCACCTATGTAATCTTATTTTTCTCAAAGTGACTTGTCACATCAATATGTGCCCTTCTCTCTCTCAACCTTGTTTAAATAACATCACAATTTTAGGATATTTTATCTGTTGTTAAGAGAGATTCAAATCAATGTTAGCCTTATGCTGATACTGTGTTTCACAGGGAAAATGCATATGAAACTTAGGGCTTTGAGAAGATGGAAATATTAACCAGATTGCAAATCCCTTGAAATCAGTTTTATTTCGTCTCCCTGCTCCTCCTTCTCCTCTTTCTCTTTTTTTTTTTTTACCTCTTCACTCTCTCTCTCTTTTAATCTCTCACCTTTATAGCCCTATCTGCCCTTTATAATTTCCTATTTACATTCAGTGAGTAGAGAAAATAGGAAAACAGTAAACATTCAAAGAAATGTTATTCTAAGATCTTGTGGTCTCACCTCCCTAGTATGTAAATGATTTAAACAGAATCTGGCCAGGATGCCCTCAATGGGTCAGCTAGCATCCCACCACTTAACAAGAGCTCTGGTTAGTGGTGGGAGGCAATCAGCTGGGCCTTAGCGTCACATTCTTCTTGTATTTGGAATGACCAAATGTGCAGTATGGTCAAAAGTATAGGCACCCCAAACTTGAAGTAATTTAAAACAACAAGAGTAGTGAAAATTATTTAATGCATAAATGATATTGAAAGAATGATACATACCAACTTGTTAACGTTATTCATTTTTGTCAGTGGGATTTCAGGTGAATTTCTTTCTTTTTCCAATAATGTTCAAAGCATTTTATTTCTTCCAAATTAGTATGAAAAGTGGGTATTTTCTTGCTCTAATTTTACTTTATTTTATTTTACATTTTAACTTAAAGAACACATTGTGCATTTGCTGGGTTTGGGATACTGGGACTAAAGCAGGGAAAGGAGGAAGGCATGCGGGAATCAATAGATATAGGTCCCAAGGCTCACCCATCACTCAGCTTTTCCTTTTTGTTTGTGTTGGTATTGTACAGCGTTTTGCAAAGACTTGAGGCATCAGAATGACAATCCAGCAAAAATGAAACAAAGAACCAAACAAAAGAAAGCTGCCCATCTCACAGATACTCAGCTACCTGAACAGTTCCCTAAAGTATAGCTTGCTCCCCAGCTGGGCATTCACCTCTCAGAGGACGAGACCTACACCAACTCTCCTGAGATGAGCCCACTGTCTAATGGATCTCAGTGTCAGAAAGCCTTCCACGATACCCATCTTACATCCTCCTCTCCTGAATTTCTTCACATTACTCTTAGTTAGAGCTCAGCTTCTAGGTGAGATATTCTCCCCCTCTCCTCCAGTCCCACCCCTTCCTGATTTTAGTAGATGACTATCAGGTGTCCCCCAGTCTCCTCTTAGCCAAGCTCTACACATTTAGTTCTTTTAATCTTTCCTCATAAATCAGCCTCTCCAGCCCCTTAATCATTCTTGACAGATGATTTACCCAATAGTTTACCATCAGAATGTGAGATCATTGTCTTCGAAAGTGTATTAATGTAAATTATTTAAAAAAAAAAAAACATTATTAGTACTGAGTCCTTGGAGAGAGAGAAAGAGATAGAGAACCACAGTAAGTCTATAATAAGAGCAAAGACAAGAATTCCAGAGTCTTCTTAAATGAAAATACACAAATGATTGCCACGTTACTGAGCCAACACAAGGGAAAGTGTCTTCTCTACTTTACGGAGAGTAAAGGCTATTTCTAAAAGGGGGTGGCTGACCATTTAATACTTTGTGCAGTAGTTAAGCCAAGGAACTTTTAAAAAAAGTTTTACTGCAACTGTTACAGAATAAACAAGTTCTAATAATAAAAGCCAGGCCAGCTCTGCTCCTAGGCAGTGCTTGCCTCACCTTCAGGATTTTGGCAGGGCTACTTGTGCAGGAAGAAGAAAAAGAACACTGTATTTTCTGCTCAGCATTGCATATAAACTTCCCAGCATGGCCTAGGAATTTTCAAAAGCTTTCTGATCTTTTTACAGCCTGACATCATATTCCTCTACAGTGATGTCATGGCTTTTAAGGATAGGAATCCAATGGCACTTGTATCTTAAAGTGTTCCAATACAGCAAAATTTGGCATTTGATACTTTTCCTTAACAACCTTAAGTTTCCAAAGTTTTCTTTGGGTTTGGAAGACTTCAACCCTAGATCCCAGATAAGCTTCTATGTGTTTACAAACTGTGAGGCCAACCCTGTGAATAGCACCTTATAAAAGAGGCCTGGCTCCGAAGGTGGCTTTACTGGAGGGAGGGTAGATGGAGAGTTAGAAAAGAGACAAAACAGTCTGGGTTCAAGCAGTAACGCTTTCTTTTTCTTTTTCTCCAGGTCCGGCAATTTGCACTTGCTTCCCCATTCCCTTTGGGCCTACTCTAACCAATAATTTTCACCTCAAGACCAAAAAAGAAAAAAAAATCCAACCTTCCTCATGATGCATCAGGAGTTCATGCTCCTGGGCTAACTTCCCAGAGACAAAGGCACGTCCCCTTTGTTTCTTTTTTTTTTTTTTTTAAGATTTTATTTATTTTTATTTTTTCCCCCCAAAGCCCCAGTGGATAGTTGTATGTTGTAGCTGCACATCCTTCTAGTTGCTGTATGCGGGACTCGGCCTCAGGATGAACGGAGAAGTGGTGCCTCGATGCGCACCCGGGATCCGAACCCGGGCCACCAGCATCGCAGCGCATGCACTTAACCACCAAGCCACAGGGCCCTTTGTTTCTAACGTGCCGACAAAGCAAATGGAGACTCGGTGTTGCAGGGTCTCAAGCAGGCAGAGTAGAGACCAGTACCCAACCTTTCTTCACAAGAGAGGCGAGTGGGGCTAGAAGTTGGGATTGGAACACTGACATCTCTCTCCCTCAGGGGACTGCTAAAGCAGCCTCTCTGTGGTAAACAACCCATTTGTCCATTTGGTTTGAAATCCATCAGGGACCTATGTCTGTCCTACTGGGCATGACTGGTATAGAGCTTTACACGCAAGGTCAACAACATCTGAACTGGTCTATCTTTTCTTCAGGGAAAGGAAGGCAATGCTCATACAACGGAATGTTGTGGCAATGTCATATTGCATAAAAGTTTCTAACCATTTACTTTCAACTTCTGTACTTACCATGTCGTGGATCATTTCTAAACAATTTCGGACTGGCACCTGCCCACCACGCTCTGTTAGCGCTGTGCTAGAACTGAGTTGGCAGACTAGGCCTGTGAGTAAAATCCCACTCAACACCTGTTTTTGTAAGTAAAGTTTTGTCAGACACTTATGAATTGTCTGTGGGTGCTTCCACACCACCATGCAGAGTTGAGTAGTTGCAACAGAGTGTGTGGCCTACAAGCCTAAAATATTTACTATCTGCCCCTTTAAGAAACAGTTTATGGACCCTGTTGAACTAGAACACACTAGGTAACAAAAAGATGGGGGTAAATTTCAGCAAAGTTTACACCACCCACCATTCCCCTCCCCACCCCTTCCAAGAAGAGATGAGTTTTGATACTTCCCACAAGCTGCTTATTCTGGGCTGGACTAGTCTTTCCAGAAAGGAAGATGCCAAGGTATTTTCTTTGTACTTCAGCACACAGGCCTAGGGAGGATTTACACATTAATTATCAAGAAGAAAGCCTTTCTGGGCCTTCTGTGTGTGTGTGTGTGTGTGTGTGTGTGTGTGTGTGTGTGTTCGCCAGTGCTCCCCCGCACGTGGGTGGACAAAACCATTCCAAGACTGAACCGAATTACTACAAACTTGCTGTGAGAATAAGCAGCTAGAGCCCACTGACCGTGTTCATAAAGAAGTCCTTTTGTGAAAGAAAGCCACTCAGGAAGAGGGAGAGAAGGGGCGGAGGAGAGGTGCAGCCTGCCTTTAAGGGGCTATAGTGCTTCAATCAGAAACAGCTGTGGCCAGTTTAATGCTATCACAGGGCTCATATAGATGTGACATCACGCAGAACTAAAGCTTGGCCAAGGAGTTTTACTGGCAAATACCTTAAACTCTAAGGGTTTGGTTACAAATTTGTATGTGGCATATGTTTTTTGAATGAATTCACAACTGGGAGCCAACACCATATCACATCCCTTTCTAGTAACTCAGAGGGCTGTAAACAGGGTGGTGGGTTTTTTTAAGCTTAGAATTAAAATCTTTATTAATTTTAAGCTAAAGGGAAGTAAATGAATTTGCCATCATCCCGGTTTATTACATGTCTAACTAGAAAGATTTTGACAATCAGACCAGTATCCTGGCCAAGTAGGAGGAGCTGGGAGACACTTTATATTCTAATTTCAAACTGCAGGGCATCCCAGGTGTACTGTATAGGATTTCCTGTAATTTACCAGCAAAATAAGCAGTCTACAGGAATGTGTTTGCCATACTGTACATTTGTATTAATTACCCAGCAGGCTAAAGTGATTTCTTTGTGATAGAAAGAGATGTGGATCTACAGGAAAATCGTTCAACCAAACTGGGAAAAACAGACACTTTTCCGTTGTTAAGCAGTTTGGCTGGATTCAGGGGTGGAGTCTGGGAGCGTGTACTTGGTAGCATTTTTCTCACACTTACTCAGTTTTCTTCAGAAAGGGAGAATAAACTCTCCAACCAAAACTAGCAACCAAAGCTGAAAGTTCCCTGCTGGCCTCTCTGAGGGTTACCAGGAAGTAAGAGGCAGTGCCTTCTCTCAAGCAGTGTATATCTCATTAGAAAATAACTCAAAGATATGCAAAGTTGTAACAAAGATGCAAAGGAATCAATGCTAAGTGGAAAAGACAACAAGTGCCAGAACGTTTCAGAAGTGGAGAGAGAGCTGCAGGCCACAGGGGAAGCAGAAGTCTTTATGGATAGGTCTGAGTTTGGGATCTCAGAGGCTCTTGTAGGAGTATAATCCAGATAGGTCTAGAGAATGGGAATCTCAAGCAGTGAGGTGCAACAGGGAAAGCAAGGATACAAGATGAGGACCCAGCTCTGTGCAACAAGGGTTCAGGTGATAACATGTGCTTAGAGGACTCAATGTGAGGTCAATGTGAGGATGTTGACAAGGCATGGAATGAGACGGGACCAGCAAATCAACAGCTGTTGAGCACATACTATGTACCGGGTGCTTCATGAGCTAATTTATTCATCACAATTCTTTGAGATAGGTATCGTCATCATCTTCCTTTTAGAGATGAGGAAACTGATGTTCACAAAAGATAAATAACTTACTCAAGGTCATGAGACAAATAAGTGAAAGACTAAGGCACTCCAAATCGTATCTGTTCAGTCCAATGTGTATTTTTATGCTACTTTAATGGTTTACTACCCTACCACCCATCAGAATCGTGCTTGGAAATGGGAAAATATAATAAACATTTCATAAGCCACTCCAGAGATTCTGATGCAGTAGCTCTGAGGGATTTGGGCTGTGGGATCTCCACAGGTGTTTCTGAACCCTGACAGTGGTGTGGACTTCTGTACTTTACCATGACCCTACCCATCCTCCACCCCCAAGGAGCTCTTTGCATCCATCCTGAAGTAATCTGATTGCCATCATCTAAGTGCCCAATCCCACTTTTTTCAAATGTTCTCCGTGAGCTAGAACTTTCACTGAGCACAGATGGAGATGAATCTAAGAAAGAAGTTTCTGACCTCTGTTCTGGTATAATGTAGCACCATAGCCTGGGTTTCAGAAAAAAACAGAGCCTAGGGCAACGGTGTATGTGCTTCTAATGATTAGAGAGTGAAGCTCAGGAAAGTGAAGTGAGGGGAAAGGGGAGTGAGACAGGAAAGGAAGTGCATTACTGAGCTGGCCCCTACTGGGTAGCAAATGTCACTGCTTGCTTCATATTGTGGACTGTATTCTAAAAGGATATTTTATGACGGCTGCATCTCACTACACTTGGTTAGTGTGAGGCAGGGGGAAGATTTATCTGCTGGCTTCTGCCCACTATTGGTCGAAGGTTCACTCCATGGGGCATTCGCTTCCCCACACTTTGGGGTTATGCATGCATGTGTTCTCAGTGGTCCTGCAGCATCAACAGGGGAAAAATCCAGGGTGGGGGGGGATGCCCATAGACCTGTTCATCCATGAAGTGGTAGTTGTGGCCAAAAGCTTCACAAATAAGCTGATATAATCTGAAGTGACACGTGAAGGTGTCGGACTCATATGACAAGATTTTTTTCTTAATTCCATGAAGAGGACATTGTTTTACTCTCAAGTAGTTGTCTTAATAACAGC
This sequence comes from Ceratotherium simum simum, assembly GCF_057802395.1. NCBI lineage: Eukaryota > Metazoa > Chordata > Mammalia > Perissodactyla > Rhinocerotidae > Ceratotherium > Ceratotherium simum. The sequence goes on from NC_141910.1 coordinate 25,662,290, forward strand.
ACCATGATACTAGAAGAATGAACAATAAGACATTGAACAAAAACCCCCAAAGGTCAAAATGCACCTTCCCCTGCTCTCCCAGGCCTTTCCCCAGGATAGATCAGGGATACATTTCATCTTAGAGAAATGTGGAACAGGCATACATAGTAGCCTTTACTAATTAAATAAGAAACTTTGCTATGGGAATATCAAGTGATGTCAAATAATAGCAATAGTATGGAATTATTTGTACCCTACTAGAGGGGAAGAAAGGCCTGGAATAATGTCAGAATGTGTTTTTCTCCATTACACCATTTTCCTTTCTCCTCTGCTAGGTAAATATGTATACACTGTATAAACAGAGACCAAACATATTATAAAGAAAGATTTACAAGATGTTCAATGAATGAATGAACCAACCAACCAACCAACCATCCAAACCTGATTAAATATCCATAACACAAACTAGTGGTTCTCAAGCTTTAGCATGCATCAGAATTACCTGAAGGGGTTGCTAGAACAAAGAACACAGGTGTTCCCAAAGAATGTTCTGACCTCAGAACATTCCAGAGTAGTTTTTTCTTTCTTTATTATAGATTAAGTAGTTATATGAAATTGAGATTAGTCAATAAAAACCCTATTTCACCTTATTTTCTTGTTTCTCGTCTCAAAGTCCAGTAGGGTCTGGAACCAGAAAGGTGTAGGTTGAAGGTCAAATCCTACTTCCATCAAGTATTTTTTGGGTGAAGATAGTTACCTTTTAAACCAGAGGTTGACAAACCTATTCTATAAAGGACCAGATAATCAATCTGGCTTTATAGGCCATATAGTCTCATTGTGACTACTTAGCTCTGCTGCCCTAGTGTGAAAGCAGTTGCAGTACACTCACTCATAGGTGTCACCAAGTTCCAATGAGAATTTTTTTTACAAAAGCAGGTAGCAGGCCGGGTTTGGTCCACGGGCCATAATTTGCTGGCCCCTGTTGTAAACTCTTTGCGCCTCAGTTTCCTTGTGGGTAAAATGGAGGCTTAAAAAAACCTACCTGGCAGGGTGGGTGTGAAGATTAACTGAAAAAACGCACGCAGATGTGTTTGGCAGAAGAGTTTAATGTTGCTGATTCCTTGCTTCCTTTCCATTTCTCCTAAAATTCAGGTGCAGAAAAATTCTAATTAATTGACCATTTTGATTAGACAAGTCCGGTTAATTGCCTCCTACACAAGCGCACGCACAGACTATCTCTCTCTCTTTCTCTCTCATACTCTTTAGAAGCCAGTATATCCCTCCAAGCAGTGGTATGGAGATGAACCTGATCAAAGAGAGGAAGAAATATAGGAAAATTGCTGAATTTTTGACTTGCATCTTTTCTGATTTCTGTATCTTTTCAGGCTGCTCCAGATCTAGGAGGACTTTCACCACTATCACATGATGATCACGCTAAGAAAAATGTAGCAGAGACTACATGAAGGTAAATGTTTGCATATATACAAGCAGCTGTTACCTACCCCAGGAGATTGAAGCCTGATTAAGCTGGTGAAAACATGGTGACTGAAGGTGAAAGAAAAAAGGACAGGTTAGGAGGGAGGATGGAGAAAAGCTCAGAGAAAAAGGAGTGAGTGAGAGAAGAGAGCAGGATACGACATAAAGATAGACTAAGACATAAAGACTTTCTTCTTATGAATGACCTTCCTCTGAAGTCTTAGGCACATGTGCTGATTTGACCTTTTATCCTGAGACTATGAGTTCTTGGGATCTCTAATTGGTTCAGAAGTTATTTAAAATGCACAAACAGAGATGGGTCTCCCTCTATCTTATGATCAGTCAAGCTCTTGTGAAAGAGTTAACGCGAATTTTTCGTTCCACCTGGAAGACAGGACTTGGCCCAATGAATTTTCACAGATGCAATCTTAGCTTTGTCCTAGGGCTTCCTCACACCCTTCACACCCCAGTGTGGCTCAGCTCCTTCCGTGGAAAAATCTACCACGTGTGAAATCTGATCATCTTTCCTGAACACCCTGCACTCCCATATCCACATTGAACCAAATAGGAACTATCTTAGATTTAATATTCTGATTTTGAGCCACCCTGTACCCCACACTTGAGCTATCCCCTTTTTTTAAAGAGGGCATTTTACGTGCTTCGTTTCAAGGTCATAAAGAAATTAAACCAAAGCCCCGCCTCCCCTTCCTTTTCATAGACCCTGAACAGTTCTAGAGAGATTTTCTAGAGAAAATAGAGCTTAATTTCTTGGAGGTGTTTTGTTGACAAGAAAATGGAAAGCATGTGTCCCTGCTTCGCTTATTGTACTTCCAAGTAATGAAAGTATTTAAGAAGGTACAATTATGATCTTGGCAAGCACCTGGGGCTCTTGGAACTGTTTTTTCACACTGAATAAACAGTGCGGATAATCTGTTTATGTTACACTGTTCTGAAAAGCTATCTACAACAAAAGGCCACAACCATTCTTTAGTTCCCTTTTCTTGAAAGGAAAAAAATACATTGCACTAATAATTTGCTGGAAATGATTTCACTGTCTCCATTTTCACTCTAACCAGACAGAAACAGATTTTAGTAAAGGAGTTTATGGGTTTCTTTTTTTCTGCCACTTTTAACTGAACAGTGTAATCTACCTTTTTTCTAGTTACTTAGAATTCTTCTTGTTAACAATGCCTGGTGACTGAGGATCACTTGCCTGCCCTGAAAAATTAACTACAACCCTCCTTTGAATAATGTACCCCAAATTCATTTCATCCTCTCAATCTGATTGACTATTTGACTAAATGGTTTCCTTAGTTTCATTCAAACCTTGCACAACTCCAGAAAAGAGCACACAATCCATTTCTCTTTAGGCCAAAAAGTGAGAGGAAATGGTAACAAATAAGTGAATTAGGAAATATTGGCCAGAAAAAAAAAATGCATGTCTGCAGCTTGATCTGGTCAGAACCTTTAAATTGTACAGATGCTATGGAGAATTATCTGCCTAATATAGTAGAATGCATCAGAAAATCTAAAAAGATGACACAGGAAGAAAAGAATGAATGGCATATTTGTAATGTTGTGAGAGTCAGTGAGCAAGTTTCACAAAGGAGAGAAAAATAAGCCCTACAACACCACATTTGAGGGCGTCTCATTCTTACACAAAGCAATAGATGATCAATATCCTAGCAATTCGGAACAATTGTTTTATTTCTCACTCTATAAATTTAAAGACGGGTCTGCTATTGCCTCTGTGTTGCAGGAGATGAGGATGGTCTTACTCCTTTCTGGGTTACAGTGAGTCATTTTTTGTAATTTGTGGTCCATATGCTATCGGGATATGAGAAACAGTGAGTTAGATGGGGGAGTCTTCCAGTCTATGGGAAAGTGGTATTATCTGTAAGTTAATTCAAATAGGTAGGTAGAGAGAGAGTGTATACCCGCTCTGCTTCTCCTCCTTTCTGCTCACTTTCAGGGCATTCAGAAAGGGCACAAGGGAAGTCCATGAAGAATGGAAACTTTTGTTCCAAAGGCCACTGCAGATTCATCCCCTGGTGCTTATCTCAAACATCTTGAGGAATAAGCTCTCTAACTTCGCTCTTACTTACGTGTCACTGGCCCCTAAATGAGAGATCATTAGGACCTTAAACTCTGCATCTGTTGTCCTCAGGAAATATGTAGGGGGATCACAGTGACACAGGTTGAGTTTCTAGAGTCATCTACCAGTAAAAGTAGAAAGAATTGAATTCTTTGTGATCTAGTTCATCCTTTTCAATTTGCTGGTGTGTGGACTGGGGTCTGGAGAGCTCTGGTCTCTCCAGTCACAGCCCGGTTAATGGCTCTGCTGATCCCACGAGCTGTCCTCTTGCTCCGGCCAGCTGCCTCCTTTACTCAATAGTGAGTATTCCCATGGTGCCAAGAGCCCTTTAGCTCGTGGGGTCCCTAAACCTCTAACCACCAGGGGGCAAAAGCAACCCAGCAGTCCCAGTAATTCATCCCAGCTGAGCAGCCCCATTTCCTCCAGCTCCATCCCAAGAAGTCTCTTTCCAGTGATGTTTTGAATTAAGAAGTTGCAATAACATTCTCACAGTCCCTTTCAGTTCTGTGGGTTGGCCTCACTGAATGCAAAAGGAATTCACAGCAGCCCCCTGAACAGCCTGGGGCCTATTTCTACAACAGTTATAAAGAGAGAAACTCGTTGTCAGAAATGACAGCCTGGTTCTACCCTCAGCCCAACATCTACTGCATCCAAGACCATTATCAAAGCAGAGAGAGGTGGAAGACAGTCTGTATCCACTTCCTGTTCCTTTAGGAGAGTGTAGGGTGGGGACAATCTGGTGTCCTTGCCTTTCATAGCTAAGACAGCAAATGCAATCATGTGTGCTGTTAGAAGAGTCAGTGTGAGGAAGTGCTTTTAGAGAGAATGTCATTACTGGTGACGCTTATGCACACCTACATAGGCCCTTGGCAAGTGTTATACTTCTACATGTTGAATAATAAATGAACGATGACTGAGTGATTCTGGTATGAATTTGTTCTCAGGACCTTGGTGGGGATGGAGAGAAGAATGTATTAGCCCATCTTACAGATGAGAAACAAGTCAGAGAGAAAGTGGTTCCCCCAAAACCACCATATTGATCATCTCAGCCTTTTAATTGGACTAAAATTGAGGTCATTTAAGTACTCTCCTCCAAACCACAATGCTTGAGTTAGGAACACTAAATTTTTTCCATACCTGACATATGTGACATATGAAAATTGGGAGGGAAAGCATTTCATTTTTTTAGAACCACTGCCTATCTCATATTATTACCTGCTTGACTCTATGCTTGGGGATGAATATTAAATTTTTGTATAAGATGTCATAACATAGCAGTTTTATATTTGTTTTAGTTTCATATGATGACATCATGTGATATAAGAAGAGTCTCTGAATCCTCAATTGGGTATAAGAAAGCTGAAAATATAAGAACTATTTTTGGAAAACATTGTTTTAAACTGTATTTGACAGTTTTCACTTTGCATAGGGACTTTCAGAGCAAAGATTCCAGATTGCATTGCAAATTATATTTATTTACTTCTATTAAGTCTAATTGGGGGGAGGAGGTGCTCATTGGTAGGGAAGGAAAGTATTTTAGACCAGAGGGAATTGTATTCTGAATGTGCCTTTGCTCTTCACTTTTCCAACTTCCTCCACTGCTTAGAGGGGAGTCTAAAAATCAGATTGGCTCTTTCTGCTTTAAAGACAATTTTCATACACTCAAACACACACACACACACAAATAAAACACAACTTTGCTTCTATTTTTGCAGGTATAACTGAAGAATACAAGGATGCTTAAAGTTTCCCCAACTTTCTCTCCTTCCTCCATCTGCAGCCAAAACCTGGAATACTATTGATGCAAACAGCCTCACAAAGACATACGTATTCATAGTGGCATGCTGACGGAGGAGTTATCCATTTTGAATGGAATAGACTTTTCCTTCATGACGACAATTTTTCTGACTCACTACTATAGATGTCATGTTACAAAGTCCAAGGGAAGAAAAAAGAACCAAAAAGCTGGAAAAGATCCCAGTCATTATATGCAAAACAGAGGGAAGCAAAGCCAAAGGAAGGGGAAAAGCCCCACTCTTTGATGGGGAAGAAAAACAGCAAGAAAAGAGACTTAGAAAGATGTGTCATGGGACCAACTTGAATCCTGCATCCTCTGCTGCATTAAGCTGCCTTTGCCATCAACTCGCCATATTTCTTCATGGGCTCAGCCATTGGCATTTTAGACCCTCCCAGGAGTCCCATGGCCCTTCCAAGTAGTCTGCAAGTGGCATGGAGAGTGTGGCAACTTCAAAAACATTAAAGGAATAAAGGAATCTCCGTCCCCGCCATCATCATTTTTAAAAACGGCAATTGATGTCGCCTGAAGCCGAGTCTCAGAAACCCAATTATACCACATTTCATTCAAGTGTCAGCAATTGGAATAATACTGCCTGACAGTGAGGGCCCCTATGTGAACCAATGCTGCCATATTATTTTGTTTTGGCCCAATGTTTTCATAAATTCAGGCTTGGAGCCGAGCCCAGTGCTGTTTTCTTTCAAGGTCTTTGCTTCCCTCGTCCTTTTTCTGGGTTCCTCCTGCTCAGTCCTTTTCTTTCCTTCTGCAGAGAGGCCCGTCTTGCCCTCTTCTCCTCAGCCTCGGCTGGCCTGGGGCACCAGCGGTGGCTCTGTTGACTAAAGAACATATGCATCATTGGAACATTTTCCACACCCCCTGGGCCAAATGCTTTATGTATTTGGCCCTGAGCAGGCTTTCGGATTCTAGGAGGAGAAACCACTAAAAGCCATGTGGTGGCCACTAGCTCCTGTATTACAGGCTATTTTGTATATTATTGCCATTGCTATTACTAGTCGCACTTCCCTGAGAGTAATCTGCGCTGCAATGAATTTTAATTAGCATGACTCTGCTTTGCAAAATGTTTTCCTACCAAAGGCCTCCCCACCATCCTTGATGGTCATTAGCAGTTAAGCAGACTGTGTACTTACCTTCCTAAATGTTCTAGACATGCAAGGGGACACTATTGGACACAACATCCTCCCGAACTTGGTGTGCAAAGAAGCACTCAGCTGCCATTTACTTACCCTGCTCTTCAGAAGATGACAACTGCATCTCTGATGACTCAGATAAGAAAAGATATGCCATGCCTGCATGAAAAAATGGGTTGAAAGGAAGGACTTAGTTTTTTTTGATAACAACTGACCGTGCTTCAGTTATTGGCAGCATACCTCCTGTTTGATAAGGTTTGTCCTCTGCTCCTACTGCCTGAGGGACTTGCAGGGATGTCTTATCTCTCTCTCTGGCTCTTGATGCTTACCCACCAAACCTTGCCTGTGTGTTCCCAGCAGGATGGTAAATACCAGTGCAGATGTCAGCCAACCTTCATCCTTGATCAGTGATCATTTATCTTATAGGCCCTGGAATATTGGCCTATGTGTCTGGGATGGGAAATAGAATGCTGACCCCATTTTCTTTTGGAGCTTACTTTCTACCTGATTCTTTCTGGTTTGGCTAGCCCTTTTAGACACATACACTTGGCTATTTACTTCAAATTCACTGTAGCTTCTGTCAGCCTATAATGAACCACAAAGAACAGAGCCTCTCAGCCAACTGGAATTGGTCATGAAGTATGAGCAATAGGTAAATTCTGATGAGTTTTGTTGTTGCCACAGCATAACTTAGCCCCATCCTGACAGTGAGGTAAACAAGTAAGTAAATAATTTTCAATGGACAAAAGCATAGAAGAGGAAGGGATTAATCCTCTATAATTGAGAGAGACTGGTTAGGGGAGATTTCCCAGGGCAAAGCTAAGCTGGAGTAGGAGGTGGAGGGCATGAATAGGGTTTTGCCAGGTACAAGATTGGCACGGGAATTCCAGGCCAAAGTGATGGCATGTAGAGAATCATGTTATGTGTGGGGAAAATTAAACTATTTTTATAGATACGGAATCAAATACAAGAGAGAAAGTAGAAGGAGGGGAGATCTAAAAGGTGTTTAGGGATTGGTTCATACATGCCAGTTTGCCCAGGATAGTCAGTGTATGCCTGTTGCCTGGTGTATTATTAACAGTTCTCCCTTTCACTCTCAAAGATATGCCAGTTTGGAAGACAAATTATATGGTCACCTTACTTATATGTCATGATTATAAGACTGGCTTTTGTCTTACAGGTGATGGGGATTCAGCAGGAAGGAGAAAAGATTAGACTTAGATTATAGAAATAATCCTTTCACAGCCAAGTTTTGCAGGTACTGTTTGGTGCCTCTCAATGTTCTTTCTATCCTTCTTTAGAAATAAAAATCCTGATGCTTAGCAGGCCCAATATTACCGAGCTAAAAGACTGGGTTACCCGGACTCCTTTGCAGTTAGTATGGCCATGTGATTAAGTTTTAGCCAAAGAGATGTAAATGAGAGTGTTACATGGAACTTCTCAAAAGTATCTTTAAGGAGTGAGAAAGTATACTTAACTGGATCACAGCATTCATAATACAAAGCCATAACCTAGGGGGAACCTAGGTCCTTGATAACTTAATGGAGCCGCCACGGGAGATCTAGATTGCTTCCTTTTAGATCTCTGTTATGTGGGAGATAAACAGATTTCTATTTTGTTTAGGCAGGTTATTTTGGTTCTTTCTATAATATGCTGCTTAAAGAATTGCTAACCTATAGGTCAGTCCTTCACGGAGAGTCAGTTATCGTCAATCTAGCAGGAGGTATAAGAAGCAACCATTTTGGCCCAGGTCTCAGAATCATTCTCTAATCCAACTTTACCAACGAGTCTCAAATTTTGGGAGTTATTGGACCCTCATGAATAATACTGATCAGTCTCCATTTGTCTCATTGGGTCTCTTCTCCATTGATTAGAACCTGGAGGAGAGGGCATTCCTTTTAGTCAGAAAGCTCTCCTGAGAAACTTAGCTCTTGGATTTGGTTTTGTGCATTTTAATAATTCAACTCAAAAAAAATCTGTTGTATTTTAAAGTGCTCTCTGTTGGCTGTGGAGTGAGAACGATTTTTAATGGGCTGGGGGGCGTGGTATGGAACACAGGAAACAAAGAGGGGAAATGAAAGGGACAGGCATTTACTTTGGAAGGAACAGTAGTATTCTAAACCAAATGGCTCTCATCAATGAAGTGCTTCCTATGGATAGTTTCACATTTCTATCTATGCCTCTGGACTCACTGGGTAAAAAGAGCAAAAGCAAAGAAGTGTTCACTTCATGCAAGATTCTTGATTGGAGGAAATAGAATTTATACATATATTTGATTTAATATATACGTATTAAAGCAGCCAAAAAAAGAGCTTAATGCAGGCAAGCAGTAAATGTAAAGAAACAAAAGTGAATCTAGCCAGATTATATATTAAATAAAAGGCAATGAATAAGCACTGAGTGAAATTTTATATGTGCACATTACACCAAACCAGTCAAAGATTCTGACCCCTGGCACTGCAGAAATCATGCAGCCATCTTCTTCATTCTGGTGCTTTCAATAAAATCATTCCCAAGAGAGCTAGGGAAAAATTCTCTCTCTCAATAAAATGTGAAACCGTCAGTATTATGAAAAAGCATACTAATAATTGGATAGTGTTCTGAAGTCGCTTTCATAAAGCCTCCCTTTTCGCTTCCCTCCTCAGGTTTTAATATTGCCCAGCAAGTCCATCAGATCACTGGGGTTTTGTTGGAGATGGAAAGTTGTAGCGTTGATTGGTGCCCTTGTGAGTGCGGATCAACAATGCGCATATCAACAGAGATAACTTGACGAATAATGCACTCTGAGTTCCTAAGCACAGCCCACCCATAATGAATATGCTGCTCAACAGCCTCTAATGTGAATAAGGGAATAAAGCTGGAGTTTGGGCCCTCTTAACAGAGGGAAAAATGGATTCCGAGTAACAGAAGCCGTTGGCTATTGTCACATTGAGCTCTTCAAATCATGGGCTGTGCACTAAAGAACTGATAGAGAGGTGTTGTGGTGGTGAAGTAGGAGGTTCTGGAAATTCAAGTCTTGTCAATGGCAGTGAAACTACATGGGAATATGGGATTGGCCCAGAATGTTAAAGGCAAAAGAAGTCTGCAACAGCATCCAGGATGCAGGAAAGTTTACAGTCACAACAATTAGTACCAGTTGACAAGGTCTTTTAGAAACATGTGAACAGAGGGAGTCCACATATGGTACCTCTTTTACACCTTTCCAAAGTGGGGAGAAGAGTGGGAAGAGGAGGAGGGATGTTGTCAGTAAACATTCAAGACAAGGGAGGTGAAGAATTTTTTTAAAGCAAATGAGCGAAAAGCAACTCTTCAGTTTCAGCATAAGACAGAGGGAGTGAGGACTGCTGGTCTTGACAGCTGCCGAGCCTTGCTGTTCTCTGCTGCCCTTTGGAGGCAGTTGTGTCCTGCTCACCACTGCCCCACAACCCATCGCACGGATGGCACTGCTCATTCTCTTAATTGATCAAATCACCTTGGTATGTTCTTTGACTGCTTCACTGAGGTCTCCCTCCTCCATACCTCATGGGGTCGACTCTGCCATCTCTTGTGCTGACCAAGGAATTTATTCAAGGCATTGTTATTCTCCACCCAATTTCCAAGAGACACAATCAAGTTGAAACTGATATCCACAATAAGACTAAAAGAGAGGGGAAAATGTAATATGTGTATGGAGATGAAGGCAATCCTATAACGGTGGACATGGTGGAAAGTGCAGACTGCAGACCAAGAAGCTATGGAAGAGTCTCAGGCTGATTTTAGCACTCACAAGTTGAGTCAGCTTATCTCTGGGAAGTATGGGCCCTCTTCTCATGTTATACTTCAAAGAGTGGGGCTCATCTTAATGTGTTTCAGTTTTTCATATTTTGATGATCAAGATATTTTCACTACCAGTAACACCATTTAGGTAGGTTCAAAGATAAGACTGTTGTTCTAGAGAAGTTTGGAGGCAGGGAGGAGGAGGAGGAGGGTTTTGCGGGAAGATCTGAATCACAAGCCAATTCCTTCTCCCTTCTCAACCACTCTCCTTCACCAGGCACCATGCACAGGTATTTTCCCACATACTGAAGTGTTGGCAAGTAGTGAAAGTGCTAGGCGGAATGCTCTTAAATTTCAAAGCCAATAGTAGGCAATAGTGTGTTCAGATTTAAGATAGCATGTCATTTTATTCCTTCTACTTCTAGAGCTACATGGCCCATTTATTCCTCTCTCTTTCAGGTATCTAGGGTGTTTGTCAAAGTGGATAAGCTCTGACTTCTGAAATAATAGTGCTTGGAGGTAATATGTCCTTGAAGGGAGACTTTAATCAATTTTTCCATTGGAACTGGAGAGTTGAATCTGTAAACCACTGAGTAGACGGCAGGGATGCACCAGCTTATCATGGTCTCCATCTGTTTAAAGATGCCCTTACTCTTGCCAAGGAAGACCTGAACAAGCTCCAACTCTTCAACTTCTTTCCTTAGTCTTTACTCTTCCTTGTCAGATCTCATACAATCCAAGCAAGAAAATCATCTGTTTCTTAACCAGATCTGAAGACTGACTCACCCACTTGGTTGAGGGGAACCAAAGTGAGTGCTGGGAGGAGCACAAGGCACACAATATTCGCCCACTACTTGAAAAGAGAAGTGGATGTTCCCAGTGAGGAGGGGCTGGAGAGGAGCATTTTCTCTGAACACAGTATCTTTGCCTCTGCTCATCTCCACCAGGGATAACTGAAGTGGAGAGCACTTTGTCAAATACAGCCTTAGAGCCAAATAGAGCACCCATGAGAGGAAATTTTTTATACAGGTGCTTCTCAAGAAACAGCTGTCCACTGTGGGTCATGAGGGGGTTGCTCCGAGCCTGGAAAAAAAAGCTTTTTCTGTGTCTTTCCAGGTGACTGTAGCTACTCCTCCTTCAGAGTCAGCAGAGGGCCATGTAGACCTCAGGCTTCTCCTCTGTAAGACATGGCATTTAGACAATAGCAGCATTTCTGAAGCTATATTCTTCAGAGCAGCAATCCTACCAGCTGCTTAGTGGAAGAAGGGCACAAAGATTATGGGCCCAGCTGGGAATCAGAGACCCTCCTCTGCTGTGTAAGAAAGCCAAACAATTTAGGAAAGTCAGTGAAACTTTTAGCTTGGGCTTCTTTTTCTGAAAATGAATTTGGGAGATGAAGATTGAACATTAATTTCTCTGAGGCCCTTTCATCTTTAGACTTTCATGACTCTGAAATATCATCATTGGCTCCTTATAAACAAGTTTTGTCTCTGTCCTTGGGCGAGAATAAAGTGCTCTATTTCTAAGAGAGATTGGCACCCTCAGTGTATGTGTTTGCTTTTTAAGTTCTTCTCACCAAGAAAATCTGAGGCCAGGCATTCACGAGATATGTAGGCAGGCATTGGGTCATTTCAGGGGATAGCAAAGCATTCACATTTTCTCTTACTATAAAATGGAAAATAGGGAGTCTACTCACTTAAGAAATGTTTATTTAGTTCCTACTGTGTTCAAGGCTCTGAGTCAGTTCTAAGTCAATCTTGCATTTTCAAAGCACTTCAAATGATTTTAAACAATGCCAACATGAGTTATATTACAGGATACTTAGAGAAGCTCTGTGAGTAAGAGGGCCCAGTATTATGACCCTGATTTTACCCGTGAGAAAACTGAAGCCTGGGGACATAAGGTGTCTTTCCCCAGGTCTTGGTCCTGGTGAGTAGCCGAGCCAGGGCTGGCCTCCAGGTCACCTGTTTCAAATCCACTGTGCTTTCTACACTGCTGCCCACTCTTCAGATAACCATTAGATACTTTTCTGGGAGAGGAGAGTTTACAAAATGATGATTCATCTTCAAGCTAGATTCAGGCCAAACAGTCTTTCCTATTCCTTTCGTTGTTGCTTTGTATTAAAAAGAAAAAAGTTGTTTTGATTTGTTTTATTTTTCTTAATAGATCCATTTGAACAGTGTTTGAATTATTCAAAATGATTTAACTCCACCCCAAGTTTCCTTAATACCTAAGGATCAAAGAAACTTGGAAGGCGGGGGCGTGGAAGATGGAAGGCAGATAATCCGTAGGTAAGGGGGAATCTGGGGCAGGGGCCTGCCACAGCTTGCCACTTTAGCACTGACACAAGAAGTGAACTCATTAGTCTGATAAACATCACAGCCACCCAAAGAAGCAGAGGGAGGGTCTGCTCGCCCCGGGGTGACAGATAGAAACCCAGAGACAGAGGCTCTCTAAAGACAGACGAAGTCGATAACAAAGCCAACGATAACAGTTGAGACTTCTGCCTGGCACCCTTGCTGCTTAACACACACCCCAACTTCATTTCCAGAAATGTTTTGCTTTTTCTTTAAAAGCACTCTGGGCCTTTAAAAATGAAAACAAACCTCTTCCCTCTAGGCAGGTGTGCATGCGAAGACACACGCACAGACACACACGCACACTCACAGCCATTTAACAAGGATGAGAGGGCATGATCCCAAAGGCTTTCCAACCTTCTGTCCAAGGAGAGTCCCCAGCCAGCCTAATCACTTTGGCAACAGCACACCTGAGCATTTCCCTCTCTGCACAAAGGAGAAGAGAGGGACTGGGAAGCTAGTTCTGTTGGACAAATAGCATCTGAGGCTAGAAACAGCCAGTAACTCCCATTTAAGGAGCCTTAACAAGCAAGTTGGGGAAATCATCTATTCAAAGGCTCAAATGTGGTTTGGCCACTGCCTTGAAGTAGCTAAGTTGATAGAGTCTGCTCTTCATCAAATTTTTTCAAATAATAATAATAATAAAATTTGAAAATGATGATAATTATGTGTTCTGTCCCCTGGATAGGGGCAGACTGCAGTGAGGCATATTTTCTAGTGTAATTAAGGCTTTCAACTGATCCCTCCCAACTGCAATTGTTATTTTAAAAGTGAATTAATAAATCATGTCCAGCCTGCTCTGAATAAAAATTTGTCTGGAGCGTTCTTGTTGCCACCTGCAAACTCTGATTCCAAGTAGGAAAAGAGAGGCTGGGTGAAACGTCTGTTGGACGGACCTGTGCTGAGTCCCAACCTGGGATAAACTTTTGGGGAGAAGGTTTCAGCGAAGACATCTGGAACCATTTCTAAGCTTTGTTGCAAGCAATATGCAAATAGCCCATCCCCTATGTTCACTTATGGTTCCTATGCTAAACTCGAAGCAATTAATGCTGACTCCCGGGTGCCCAGGGGTCTCCAATCTCCTGTGGTTTACACAGAGCACTTTAGCTATCATGATGAATTAGCGTAAGGCCTGGTAATGCACCTTTGAGTATGTGAGGCCTTTTAAGGCCCTCGGAGGTCAAGCCTGTGGCTGTATAAAGTACATTTCCCTTTGACAGACTGGAGACTCTGATGGCATGAAAGGTTGTATTTCAATTCATCACAGGTTCCAGATTCCGAATGTCCAAAATCACCATTTGGCTTCTCTGGACAGAGGATGTTTCAGGCCTGTGATGATTCAAGGTAAATATTTACCAAGAAGGCCTGGCAGGAGCACTTTGCATGCTTGGTAAAAGAGTGGTGTGTCAATTCAGAGAAGAGGTATCATTTTTCTTTTTGTTCAAACACAGAGTAGATGCAAAACCCAGGTCTGGGCATCACTGATTGGAAATCTCCTCCCTGGACCTGGTGGGTTCTAGCCAGGGGGATCTCTGCTGATCCCCCTTTAAAAGAAAAGGCGGGAAGACAAAGCACATGGCCCAGAGGCCTCCCTGGTCAATGTTATTTGCACAGGTAGGTGATGGAATGAAGAGATACTGAACTGAGAGTCTCAATGCATGGTCCCTAGTGATAACTCCATACTAGCTGTTTGGCCTTATGTAAATTTTTTATTTCTTGTGGATATTAATCCCCATTGCTAAAATGAGAGAATTGGAAAACCATTTTGTTGGTCTCTTCTAGAAATAAAAGATGGTGGCTCTATTTTCCTCAGAAGTGTATTTTTGCTAGTCTGTGATTTGTGTATGGTACAGAGAGATACATCAATGATAGAGATTGAAAGACGCACCACACTATGTCCCACTTCAGTTCCTCATCTCTTTCAGTATCTCTCTTACCAAGTCCCAGTACTTTCCTGGCTGTGTAACCTTTGGCAGTTTCCTTAACCAATCTGAATCTGTTTCCTATCCATAAAATGGGATGTAGAGCTTACCTTATAGAGTGGTTGTGAGGATTAAATTAAAAAATGCACGTGAAGCACATGATAAACATTCAGAAAGTGTTAGATATTAATAATATCTACAGATTTAGCATTCCCTAGGATCTGCCCTACATTCTTGCCTCTGTATTTCTGGTCATTGTGTTAGTTTCATATGGCTACTAAAGTACCACACCTGAGTGGCTTAAACAACAGAAATTCATTGTCTCACAGTTCTGGAGCCTAGAAGTCTGAGATCAAGGTGTTGGCAGGACCATGCTCCTTTTGAAAGCGCTAGGGAAGGATCTGTTCCAGGCTTCTTGTAGTTCCTTGGCTTATGGCAGCCCAACTCCAATCTTCACTTGGTGTTCTCCCTCTATGTGTGTGTCTGTATCTCAATTTCCCATTTTATAAGGACATCCGTCATATTGGATTAGGGGATAACTCTACTACAGTATGACTTCATCTGAACTAATTACATCTGTAACGACCTTATTTCCAAATAAGGTCACATTCTGAAATACCGAGGGTTAGGACTTCAACGTATGAATTTCGGGGGGATACAATTCAACCAGTAACAGTCACATCCTCTGTCTTTAACCAAACACCTCTCCTAATCTTCTTCAACTTTTAAGCTTCTACTGCTTCTTTGAGACACAGCTTAACTTCTTAAGCCTTCTCTGTCCATACCCATCTGGGCTCAAAGGGGTTCTTCCTTCTTCAGAATTCTAGTAAGACTCATTGTCTGGATCTCTTATTTGAAACCTATTTTTAAGTCTCTGCGTATGGATAATTGTCTTTATTCTATGTGTATTTTATACCTTTATCTAGAGGAGAACACTGTATATAGTTATATTTTCCCTAGTTTCTAGAGCACTTCATTGCACAGAGTAGAAACTTAATAACTACTCTCCATTAAGAAAACAGTTGAAGAAAACATTCAGAACAAAGTCATTGCAAATTTCGTAAGTCTGGTGAGAATACATTTCCATCCTTCTTAGCTATTCTACATACGTAATGACTTTCAGAAACTTTCTGATCAAGATTATTGTGAAGACATCCAATCATACTTTGTTTACAGACATCTTGATCCTCCAGGTCGCCACTTGGATTCAACCTGTAGACTCAGTACTACTAAGTTCTAGGTTGAAGCCTCACTGTAAGAAAGAAGGTGCCAAGAAGCATTAGTTCAACATTCTGCGACTCAGCATCAAGTTTCTCTTGTGTTAACTATGACTCTGACTTTGTTCTCATAGTTAGGCATTGTATTCCTAAGAGGCAGTCATCTGAGTACCCCAGCCATGGTGAGTCCTCAGTGGTGGAAGAAATCTTGGGAACCATGTTATATACGGTCCCTATAGGCCAGAACCTTGTTCTGGCTGGCCTGACTGCTCACCTTCTGCCTCCTCACAGGACTGAGGTTTTGCATGATCCAGATGGCCACTCCCTGGTACTGCTGAAGTACTTGTCTGATACCAACTTGCTGCCTGTGTTCTAGATGTCAGGATATTAATCTTTCTGATAAATTCTTTTACACTGGGTTCTACCCAACTCTTGAACAACCCGGGTACCTCCTACATGGACTTCTTATTTTACCAGAGCCTCCTCTCAGAAGACTCCTGCATACTCTCTATTTTTCTTTAACAATTAGGGTCTATTCTCATTTCCAGGTTCATGCATCTGTGCAATTTAACTGTGTCACTCTCAGGCTAGTTCTAAGAAATGGCCTAAAAGACGTTCCAGAGCCCCTAACTGCAAAACAAAAATCTGATGAGATTAGCCACATTTTGATGAAGACGTATCCTTTGTTGGTCCAAAATACATCATGTTAACTTTATAATCTCCTCAAAAAAGTGATTGGTCTTTTAAAAGTAGTAATCCTTGACTAAAACAATAAGCATGGCTGAAAAGCAAAGTGCATTAGAACAAAAATGATGACTCTTAGGGTCAGCCAGAGCTCTGAGCTTGAAGAAGCCACAGAAGCTGAGTCACAGGGATTTTGTTGAGGACACAAGGGAAGATGCTGCCATCTGCAAAGTGCCAAAATTTCTCTGATTGGTCATAATACAGGTATGGGAAACAAAGGAAGCTGGGCAGCTGCCACCCCCTTGTTTGTGTTTAATTTAAATTGGAATCAAATACTAAATAGACTCAGAGAGAAAAGCCTGGCTTCCTCATACACATGTTCACAGGAGGTATTGGTTGGGCAGCACTGTTTAGTAGGAAAACCTTGACATCAAATCAGCCTGATGTTTAGCTCTAAAGTATTGATCCTTGCACCATCAAAGGCTGCTGACAAAGAAGCCATGTGAGAGCTGGCTGGCCATCCTTAATAGAGGCAACTAACAAGAATCATAAGACAGGAGTAACGTTCACCAGTAGATAGTCAGCCACCTAAAGCAGCCTAATGAAGTGTTTTACTTCAAGGCCTTGCTTTAAATTAATAGTTTGCTTCCTAAATACTTTGTCTAATATAAAGATAGAGATGGAGATACAGAGATATAGAGAAAGGTATATAGATATCCATACATTAGACAAAGTGTTTAGACAAACTCTATAGATACATAGATACATAGAAAGAGATGTCATTGTTGATGCTTAGAAAAAAAATACTGGCTCTTTTATACTTTTGAAAGCAATCTGAACTGAAAATTTATGCAAAAGGTACCTGCACCCCCATAGTGCTACATCATTAAATGGTAGCTATCTCAATCCAGGGGAGAGCTGGGGCCAGAGTTGAAAATCCTGTGAGGATAGGGCCAGTCCAACCAGACATGTGGAAGAACACAAGATAATCCACAGTCCCGTGGGGGTTCACGGTTCTACACCAACATGGAGTGGAGAAACCCAGCCACATCTCCTACACACTGACATAATGAAGGTTTTCTTGTCTAGTCAAAAGAGGTAGAGGCCTAAGGAAACCTCAGGGCAAGCCAAGACCTTCAGGAGAAGTTAGATGAGAACAGATGAGAGACAGTGAATGAGCACTGGCTTTAATTTATAACGAAACCAGGATGGGAGGAAAATGGAAAATATCAGTAGGCTCCTTCAATTATGTTTATGACTTTCTTCCTTTGTTTTTTGAAGTTGATTGATCGAAAACTCCTCTGAGCCATTTAACAAAGCATTACTTACATTAAGCTTGGGGAAAATACCAAAGAGAATAGCACTTTGATTCCACTAATAACCTCTTACCTTATTAAAGTAGAAATTAAAAAAAAAATCTAATTACCTCTTTGCCAGACTTCTGACTTACTCATGTTTTGCTTTCTGCCCTGTGTAAAGTGTGCCCTGACACTAATATAAGATGTTTTTAACTGCATTAATGTAGACATAGGTTTAGTTGCATGATCGGAAAATCAAAAGCCACAGATAAAAATTTCATTTTTCTCCAAGGTAAAAAGATATAAGTAAGTTTATTTCTGTCCCATACCACGTTCTGAGGTGGGTATTTGCGTTGCTGCTTCATGAGGTCATGCAGAGCCGGAATGGTACTCTGTGCATTACAAGCCTCAGGTTCCTTCGCAGTTGTCACTTTGCCATCTCTAGGGTGTTGCCCTTGTTAACAGACCAAGATGACTTACCACCACATCACACTTCAGTCAACAAGAAGGCAGAAAAGGGGAAGACGAACATCTTTTTTCCTTAAAGACACACCCTAGAAATTGTATGCTTCACTTTCCCCAACATACAATTGGTCAATATTCAGTCACATGGCCACACTTCATTGCAAAGGAAACTGGGAAATGTAGTTTTTATTTCTGGCAATCATATGGCCAGCTGAAAATTGGAGTCTCTTTTTAGCTTTGGTTTTCAGTACTTTGATTATTATGTACCTATGCATGTTTTGCTTCATACTTATCCTGCTTGGGATTTTCTAAGCTTCTTGATTTTGAAAATTAGTGTCTTTTGCCGAACTTTGGAACTTTGCAGCTGTTATCTCTTCAATAGTTTTTCTAACCCATTCTTTCCCTTCTGGGACTCCAATTACATATGTATTTGACCTTTGTTATTATATTTCCAGTCCCGGATGCTGCTTATTTTTTAAGTCTTTTATTCTCTCTATTCTTCAGATTGAACAATTTCTATTGACCTCTCTACAAGTTCACTGCCTCTCCTTAGTTGTCTCCATTCCTCTGTTAAGCCCATCCAGTATATTTTTATTTCATACATTATAGTTTTCCAGTTCTAGAATTTCTATTTGGTTCCTTTCTAAGTGTTTCTGTCTCTGCTTAGCTATCCTATCTCTTTATTAATTACAAGCGTGTTGTCCTCTACATCATTGTGCATAATTATAAATGTGTGTTCCAGCATCCTGGTCATCAAAGCATCTGTTTCCATGGGTTGTCTTTTATCTCAAAAGTGGGTAATATTTTCCTGGTTCTTTGTGTGTCAAATAATTTTGAGTATATTATGAACATTGTAAATATTTTGTTATGAAGACATTGGATTCTATGATAGCCCTTCAGAGAGATAATTTTCTTGTTTTAGGAGACAATTAAGTTGGTCAGATTAAAACCAAAAATTCTGTCTCTTGGCCTACAGGTCAACTCCCAGTTTAGTTCTTTATTATTTAGTTGGACTCTATTCTTCCCCTGCAGAGTTCACAGTAAATCCAGAGATTTGGGCAGAGTTTATGCACAGAAATTGAAGTTCCTTCTCTTTGTCACTCTCCTTCCTGGAATGGACCCCTACTTTCCAGTTGCTATGTTTACTTCAAACTTTTTCCTCTGTTCCTTTATGTCAGAAATCCTGTAGGTTTCTATGAGAGTTTTAAGTGCCTTACTCAGTACCAAATATGGCTTTCCCTCCATTTAAAAGCCACAAAAGAATTGGCAAATCAGCCCGCCATTCTCTTTTCCATAGTTTCAACTCCCTCCAGAATCCTCCTGCTTTGTTCAATCGCCAGTGCCTTTGAGTCATTGTCTGTGTGTTTTGTCCATAGTTTATAGCTGTTATCCGTGAGAGGGTTGGCCAGTAGAAATTTACTCAGAAATGGAAACACATGGAAACACATCTGAGGTTTTGACTAGAAGAGAAGGGGAGCATATTTATTGGGGGATAACTAGCACTCTCTACCCACAATGACCTTCCCTGCATTTCTGCTTCTATAGAACACTCTTTTACTTTTGTATTGTACTCAATTTTCCAAAGAAGTTTACCCCCGAGTACTTCATAATGAGACACAAAGGCTTGCTTGTGATACGTTTCCTAAATTTGGTATGTAAAACTAACTATTTTTTAAATAAAAATTTTAAGAGTTTTATCTTGCATACTGCACTGGGATAGCCTAGAAAATGCAGTTTCTTTCTAATACACAATAGTTTGACTGTTTAGATAGAAAATACCAGCTGATAATCATAGTCTCAGAGCCAGAAGCCTTTCTACCTGTAATCAAGCCTAAGCATAACCAGAGATTAAAGACCAAGACTCTTGATGTTGCTAACATTAAAATGATACAGAAAGGCTAAGGGCCGGCCCTGTGGCTTAGTGGTTAAGTGCGCGTGCTCTACTACTGGCGGCCCGGATTTGGATCCCGGGCGCGCACCAACGCACTGCTTCTCTGGCCATGCTGAGGCTGCGTCCCACATATAGCAACTAGAAGGATGTGCAGCTATGACATACAACTGTCTACTGGGGCTTTGGGGGAAAAAATAAATAAATTAAATTTAAAAAATTTAAAAAAAAAAAAAGAAAGGCTAAGATTAAATATTAGTTCTTCCACTTAATGGCATATTGTTAACAGTAGTACATCAACTAAGTCAGTCAGAGAGCATTGACTGTCTACTATATATTGAATACTATGTTATGTAGGCTATAAATGCATATGTTACTGGGTTGTCACTCAGAAAGAATCTACTTTCTTCTTTGAGAAATTGACAATATGTTTTTGTTTTTAACCTGAAACCATAGACAGGATAAGTTACTATAAATTTCAATTTTCAGGAGTAAAAGCACAATCTAGTACCCGGTGTGATACTTGCATATGTCCCAAAGAATTAGCTTTCCTTTCTTTCTTCCTTCCTTTCTTCCTTCCTTCCTTTCTCTCTCTCTCTCTCTTTCTTCCCCCTCTCCCTCCCTCCTTCCTTGTTTCTTTCTCTCTCTCTCTCTTTCTTCCTTTCTCTCTTCCTTCGTTCCTTTTCTTTGTCACAGGAGTTGAAGGGGCTAAGCAGGTAGAAGTGTGAGGCTCATTTTCACAAGAGATATGAATAGGAGAGAGAAAAATGACATAAATATTTCCTGGTAAAATGTTTCTATTTTACTATAGATTTAAGAGCCTGTCTCTTTCTTGGTGGGACTATTCCAAAGTATAGAAAATTGAAATGAAATTATTAATTTTATTTCAGAGAAAAATAGTAGAGCATTTATGAGAGAACAAATACTAAACCACAGACATAAAAAAATGTAGAACAAATAACACATCTCTGTTTTTCAAATGCTTTTAGTCCAATGATAATCTAACTCTAGGAACTGGAGGACTGTAAAGTAATGTAAGGTACTTAGAAATCTGTAAACTCAACCAAAAAAATGTATGAATAACTAAATGTATAAGTAGAAGTCTGAGAATTTTAAATGTTAAAAAGTATCCATTTTCAAAGAGAAACAGGATCCACTGCACTCAAGTATGGCCTTTTATTTGGCATAGTCAAGAAATGAGATCTTCTAATTAACAAGAATTGAAAACATAGATTTTTCAAAGAATTTTTTAAAATAAGGAGCATGTAACAAAAAAATGAGATTTATTATTCATTCATAATTTGAAAATACTTCTTTACCCTGTAACATCAGTGATCACTCTCCTGAAAGGCTGGATAGCAAAGTGGTTAAGAGCCGGGATATTAGATTCTCTTTTGCCAATTATAAGGTTTGTTATTTGGGGCAAATTACTTATGAACTTAGTACCTTAGGGGTTTTTTCCTCTGTAAAATGGGTTTAATAAGCCTATTGCTTTGGGTTTCTATGAAAAGTAAATTATTTAATAGATATAAAGAAGTGAGAACATATCTGACATAACAAGGTCTATTTCAATGTTAACAACTATCACTATTATAATAAATGATACTGGAGCAGAACATTTGGGTTACTTTTGTTTTAATATCCTGGAACTCCATTTAAAAACCTTCTTACACTAATATCAGTTACTATATGTAGTATTTGCTTTGTGTAAAACAGATTACATGCCATTTATCTACAGGAAGCATCAGTTCTAACCTTCTCTCCATCATTGATTGGCTATATGTCTATTGGCAAGATGCTTTACATCACGTGAGGCCTATCAGATTCCTCATCTGTAAAATACTGAACCTAAAGTTACTAGCAGGTAGGGACTGTGTTTTGTTCACCAAGGCCTATGTTTCAGTGCCTGAAACATAGTGTTGTTAATTAATGGTAGTTGAAATAAAGAATAATAACATTTTACCTGCATGAATATGAGATACTGATTGAGATGCTCTCTTGAGAGTCCTTGCAATTCTAAAATTTATGACTACTTAGTAGACATTTCTAATGGATAGAAATTAAATTTGACTATTTCATTTTAAATAATGATGATTTTCAAAATAAAATGCGTTAGCCTTTACCGACCAGCCATCAGCTGATGATGAGCATTAAATTATTTTCTGGTATGAGAGATGAGTCTGAAATGGTATACAATCTCTTTCTTAATCCTCTTAGTTACAAAGATCATGGCTAGATATAAAGGTGCATTTTATGGTCAAGAAACAGTGTCTTTTCTATTGTAGATCTAATAAGCTCAAGCAAGATTTTAATGTCATTTCATGTTGCATCTGAAAAGCATGGCACGCTGGTCCCTGGCACAGGAATACTGACCCTCTTAGCCATTATTGATGGCCAGAAAGGACTAGCTCGCATGTGCCGAGGTCATGTATGTTGTGACCAATACTTGTGCTGGGGTCAGTTCGAATAATGTGCTTGACATGTGCATGTGTGTGTGTGCAAACACACACATACACACACATATTTCTCATCAATGTGTAAACAAAAATGCAAGAGGACTCACTCTCCTATCTAGAAAAAATATAAAATTGCTCAGTCTCAAAAATTGAGTGATCCTCTAAATGATTCCAGGACCTGAGAAAAAAAGAGAGGCAGCCATAGAGCCACACTTCGTGCAGTAAGATGCTTTAAATGCAGCCGTTTTATTCTTCGGCCCTATACTAGACACAGTGACAATTAGAAGGCTTATGGGTCTTAGAAACATCATTACTTCCAACTATATGATTCAGGAGATGGGTAGGTGAATGGTAGGGAGCAACTTGCAGCATTTTCTTGCTCATATGACCAATAGCTGATTTGTTTACTCATTTATTTATACGTTCAATCGTTCATTATTTACTCATTTTTCTACCCATTCATTTCCTCAAAATATGAGATGGCTATAGCATCATCGTTTCTTCATGTCCTTAAGAAGTTTAAAGAATATTAGAAGAGTGAAGCTCGATGATGCCTGTGTGATTTCCCTGAAGTTTCAGTGACTACCTCAAGCTAAAGCCTAGACATTTGTCCTCTGTGGGCATTAAAAGGTATGATGTAGATGGCCATTTCTTAAATTGGAAAGATGTTATTAACACACAGTTAAACAAAGTATACATAACAGCAGATTTTCTACATGGTTGGATTAAATTGTTTTCTTTTACTTTGCTCATTTGCATTTTTGACAATGAACATTTTTAAACACCTTAATTTTTTTAAAAAAAAGGCATGTTCTTTCAAGATGGAGCCATAATTTCATGCTTCAACATACATCCTCTATTTTAAATGAATTAATAAATAACTAATAATAAACAAATCTTAAGTTTCCATAAAGATAAGACATATCACCCAGAGGAGATGACAGTGTTTTTGTTTTTATTTTTTGACAGCAGAATTTTATCAGCAACAACAGAGGCCAGAAGATAGAAGATTCTTATTTTCAATGAATTGATGGAAATTAACTTTCATTCTTAGAATTTTATGCCTAACTATGATACTTTCAAAAATAAGGACAAAATAAATACATTTTTAGATATACAAAAACTAAGTGTACTTTTTTCCACACAAGCCCTTGTTAAAAGAATAATTAAATATATGTTTCTGCAAAAATAATTTATAATATACCATAAGAAGGGTTTAGAGGGAAAAACTAAACTGTGAAGAAGACAGAAATTGATTGACATTATCAGATAAGTTCATATTGATTGCTTTTTTAAACACTCATTTTTAGATTAATGTAAGTAAAATTATGACTCTAGACAATAAAATCAGGAAGCATGGGATATTTAATGGGTAGCTAAACTGTGCTAAAATTATTCTAGTATTTAGGACAAAAATAGAAAAAATTGAGTTGCTGTAGATATATTTAAAAATTATAGTCATGTAAGTATGTTTAAAAACTAATGACACTCATTAAGTGGACTGAAATGCAATCTGTATATTCCAAATAAACGTAGAAAAAAAAGTATAAGGTGAAGGTTCGAGAGGAATATAAGGAACTTCTTCAATCTAAAAGAAAAGTGAGGGGCCGGCCCAATGGTGTAGTGGTTAAGTTCGGCACACTCCACTTTGGCAGCCTGGGTTCAAAGGTTTGGATCCCGGGCATGGACACATACCACTCATCAAGCCCTGCTGTGGTGGCGACCCACATACAAAGTAGAAGAAGATGGGCACAGATATTAGCTCAGGGCCACTCTTCTTCCAGCAAAAAGAGGAAGATTAGCAGCAGGTATTAGCTCAGGGCTGATCTTCCTCACCAAAAATTAAAAAAATAAAAATAAAAGAAGGTTGAAATGAAGAAGAAAAGGAAGAAGATAGTAAACAGTAAACACAATGTATATTGGTAGAAATGACCCAAAACATATCAGTAATCATAGTAAATGCAAATGGTACATGCAAATAAACAGTAAATATATAAACTCCTACACTGAAATACAGAGATTATCAGATTAGGTTAAACAGATAAACTTATGTTACTTGAAGGAGATCCCTTGACAAAGCCACATTAAAAGGTTAAACGTAAAGGGGAGAGAAAAAGATGTACAATGTAAACACTAACCAAAAAGAAGGTGGTGGCAATATTCATATAAGACAAAATAAAATTTAACAGAAAAAGCCCTAATAGGATTAAGAAGCCTACATGTTAATAATGAGAAATCCACCAAAAAGATGCAGCAACCATGAAGCCTATTCACCTAACAACATTGCTAAGAACTCTGCAAAAGAGAAAAATACCGAAGTTGCAGACACACAGTTGAGTGTTTTGTCCAGCCAGGCTCGTGGACAGTGCTAGGAGGTCTCAGAGACCTGAACCAGCTTGCAGCCACCTTCAACCCGTAGGCAGCGTGGATTCTGGGGTTGGAAGGAGAGAAAATATTTTCAGCCTGATCCTCATGGGTAAAATCTATTCTCCAATATAGGATAGGGATGGGGTGAAACAGTGAAAGGAAAAGAGAGAAAGGAAAAGAGGGGAAGGAGGGAGGAGAAAAAGAGAGGAGGATCATACAAGAAGATGAAAGCAAACTTTTCATGAAGCTTCTTAAATATGCTGTTATAACCCCATGCTAAGGTGTCCTGCCATAAGGTGGATTTATCCCTGCTGAAGAGAACAGTTGATAGTTAGGAGATGTCTGGCTGGGGAAAGCATGAAATATTTAATCAGGGCATGCTTGGTATTGGATACAACTCATAACACTCTTGGCCTTGCCAGATGTTCATTTCCCTTTCTTTGCCCTTCTCTCCATCTGAGCCACACTCAGTTAAAGGTGTCTTCGGAATGCAGTCTCTGAGGCATTAGCTATGGGCTGTCATCTTTGGTGAAATACATGTAGAATGTATGCTTGGCCTTATTCCATTGAAGTTCAAGACCCCTGCTAAAACAACACTGCCCAGACCAATTTCAGAGTCCCTTCGAGTTTGCTTTATAAACTATCACATCAAAGAAAAATAGGCAACTCAGCTGAAAATGAAATCAAAGCTGGCCTGGAACATAGATATGGACTTGGAAGGTCAAGCTGATATTAAGCCAGCAGATGAGTTTGGTTTCTGGAGAGCAGAGGTGGGTATCACTGTGTTTTAGGGACTGAGTATCTATGTTCAGAATACATAGCTTTTTTTCCCAACTACCTTGAGATGTCCAGGCATGCAAATACATGCCCTGGCAAACTCAGACATCATTCAAAAGATACTGGAGTAACACCACTACAGAGAGATGGAGCCCACAACATTTGGAGGGACCTGGCCAGACCACTCCAGTGTGGAAAATAACTTTAGCAAATGTTCCATTTTAGAGATGAGGAAACAGAAGTTCAGAGAGGTTAAGTGGCTTGTTCAAAAACACTCAAGCTGGTTGTTTAGGACTAGAACTCCCAGACAAAGGCTCTTTTCTAAATGACTGATGGAATCTGCTAACTCACAAGAGTGGCCAACGGGGAAAAAAAATCATCATAACGGAGCTTGCTAATTTGCCTGATCCTCAGAAAGACATTCAGGTAATGATTGAACTAAACTCATTTGACATACACACCCCTTCACATCCTTGCCCTGTGCGCATGGTGACAAAGCAAGGAGTGAGTGCATGCTGGGGGTAAGTGCTCCATCTGAATATGATTCATTATGTCAGTAAAGCAGTTGGCTAGTGGTTTTAGTTTTGAAATGAAGTCTTTTGAACTTTACAACCAGCTTTAGCGACTGATTCAAAAGACCCTTGATAGCATTTAAGAGTTAAACCATACTTCAAAAGTTCTTAATGTTCAACCAGAAATATAGCACAGGCATTGGATCATACTTATTCTGGGTTGGGTTCCTTGTGAATAGGGAGATGTTTAGCAAGAAAGCCCTTAAATGCTTATAGGCTTTGCATTCACTATTGAAATGCAAGCCAGACATAGAGCCAAGTCAGCAAAATAATGATTACTGCAAATGGGTGTGCTAAGTTGGGTTGTTAGCAATTTATCCAAATTAAGAGTTGAGGCTTTATCATAATCACTAGAGAAGTATGCCATTCACAGCATCATTTATTTTCACATGTGATGCTCATCCTAATTTCTAAGTTTACCACCATCCCCTTCCAAAATATAAACATATACTATACTCACAGCTCACTTAAAAGAGTTCTCTCAAGTTAGAAGGTAAACCAGAGTACAACATTTTTTTTTCTTTCAGAGAGTCCTCCAAGTTTTGAATTTTTATTTAGATCTTAAGGGTCTCTAGGCATTTCCTCCTACTTAGTATTTTATTATTATTCATGATACCAGTTAAAGTCAGTGATAACATACTCAAATAGGATAATTAAAGAAAGCTTAAGAAAGGGACACTTAAAAGGGCACGGATATGGGACATAAAGGCTTGTGGAGTTCTTTGGGGCTGGCAAGGGTTGGGATAAATTACCACTCCTAAGACTGAATGGGGAAAGGGAGGAAGTGGTGACAGAACCCAGAGAGGCTGGCCATGGCTGAGGAGAAGGCTGTCTAACAGGAGCTGTTGTCTTCACTAGAGAAACACAAACAACCCACAGTGACCCAGCAAGAAGGGAGCTGAAAGAACAAATACCTACCCCACTATCCTCTTGCCATTAGATCGCCTAGCGCCTCCCATTAGCCAAAAGCAACTATAAGCCAGAGGGTAAGGAGTACATTGAAGTAGCCCACTTGTCAGAGTTCTCTGCCCAGAGCAAGGTGGAGAGGTGTGGGCAGGGGTAGAGGGTGGACTCGGGGTGGGACGGGAACTATACAGCACATAGACGCGAGGCTTCCTTTCCTTTTACATCCTAGTCACTTCAAGTCCTTTAAGTTTTCCTTGGCATTAGAATTGATGTCTTGAGGAAACCACAGAATCACTTCTCCTGCAAGTCATTAAAAAACCAGAAAAGTCAGTGCTGGCCTCTAGATTAGAGCATAAAAGAAATCAAGCTAAATGCATTCACAGATTTGATTTTTTGAATCCTTCCCTCTAAGTTATCTTGAGATTTTCTTTTATTTCCTTTCAATAACCTTCTTAAATTGATGACTAGAAGGGCCTACTCACTAGTGCCCATGAGCTCTCCTCAGAGAAGGGAAGAGGCAGGACCAATATAGTGGGTATTTTTGCCGGGGAGAATGAGAGATAAGTCTTCTTTTTCTATGGGGAAACCATAATAGTCATTGGCATCTGTTACCCTGTCTTAAAAGCATTGGGAGGATCTAGAAGCCAGATGACTGTAAGATCACCACCTCCCACAGAGTACATGTGTTGAGTCTTTGGATGCCCCTGAGGTCAACATCAAGAAGTGAGAGGCAGGTTTGAGGGTGAAAGAAGAGCCAGTTTACTAAAAGACAAATTAAAGAAGCTCGACTGGAGAATGCTCAGAGAGCAAGAGGGGCCTCAAAGTGCTGGGGAGTGGAGCAGAGGAGAAAGAGAATGTTGATGTTGGTGCTGAGGAGAGGAGACTGAGATAGTCACTAGGTCCCTGAGCTAAGCTCCATGGTGTGTAGTTTATTGCTACGGCTGCCTTTTGAGCAGTCTTTCTATGCAATCTTGTCTTTGTTACCCCCTGCCATATAACTTCTTGGAGTTTGACGATTTGCATCAACCTGAACAGCTACTTATATACCCGAATACTTGGAACACTAAACAAATGTTCTTCAGTGCTGATGCTCCATGAGCAAGGGGGCCCAAAAGGAGAGTCAACTTGCAAGGAAATGAGATATGATGAACATATAACTTTCTCCTTCTGTGGATACCAGGACTACTCAGCCTGGAGGATATACAAGTGGCAAGTAAGCATATGAAAGAAAAATGTTCATCATCATGTGTCATTAGGGAATTGTCAATGAAAACAACAAGGAGATACCACTACACAGCTATTAGAATGGCCAAAATCCAAAACACTGACAACACCAAAAGCTGACAAGGATGTGGAACAATAGGAACTCTCATTCCTTGATAGCGGAAATGTAAAATGTCATAGCCACTTTGGAAAACAGTTTGATGCTTTCTTACATAACTAAACACACTCTTACATTTTGATCCAGCAATCATGCTCCTTGGTATTTACCCAAAAGAGTTGAAAACTTATGTTCCCACAAAAACCTGCACATGGATGTTTATAGCAGCTTTATTTATAATTGCCAAAACTTGGAAGTAACCAAGTTGTCCTCAGTAGACAAGTGGATAAACAAATTGTGGCACATTCAGACAATGGAATATTATTTAGTGCTAAAAATAAATGAGCTATCAAGCTATGAAAAGACATGAAGGAAACTTAAATGCATATTACTGTGAAAAAAGCCAATCTTAAAAGACTACATATTTTGTGATTCCAGCAGTATGAGATTCTGAAAAAAGGCAAAACTATGGAGACAGTAAAAAGATCACTGGTTGCCAGGGGTTAGGAGAAAGGGACAGATGAATAGGCAGAGCATAGAAGACTTTTAGGGCTTTTAGTGAAACTGTTCTTTAGGTTGCTACAATGATGGATACTTGTCACTTACACATTTGTCAGAACCCATAGAATATACAACAGAAACAGTGAACCCTAATGTAAAATATGGACTTTGGTTGATGATGTGTCAACGTAGGTTCATCGATTATAACAAATGTAACCTGTGGTGTGGGACATTGATAATGGGGGAGGCTACGCACGTGTGGGGGCGGGGGCCGTATGAGAAATCTCTATACTTTCCTCTCAATTTTGCTAAGAATCTAAAACTTCTCTAAAAAATAAAATTTATTAATTTAAAAAAAAAGTGATATTATTTCAGTAAAGCCCAGAAAACTCCTCTTTACCAGAATCCTTTTCCCAAAATGATACACATATCCAGCAATTCTAAACAAGTGTAGTAAAGCCAAAATAAGCTGTCCTTTTTTGAGAGGTTCCTTTAGGAATTTCAGGGAACTGGTTCAAAGTTACTTATCTCTTGTTGTGTAGACACTTCTGCTTTCTAAAAGAAGAGTGAGCCATAGTTGATTGCACAAGAAGTTTCTTTTCTGAAGTGTTTGCTAAGAATTTGACCTGAATATCCAGTTTTATAAAATGAGAGAAAGACTGGGAAATAGGAAGAATAAAGTATTCTCTTGAGTTTCAGAAGGAGTTGTTCAGGTGAAGACATGTGGGGGAAGAAAGCCCAAGTCGCCTGGGGCAATAACATTGCATGTAATGAGAGTAAGGGTAGGATGCCTTTCACTCAAAGAAAGCTCTTTTGGTCAGTTTCACAAGTTGGAGATCAGGAGTCAACTTACAAAGAGAAAAAGATAAAAAAAAAATTTGCAAGAATGGTGCATATGGTGTTATGTGAATAAATAAGAATCACATATACCTGCTTTCAAATGCCAAATCCACCATTTCCCAGCTCTGTAATCTTGGCCAAATTGCTCAATTTTTTGAAAACTCAGATTTCTCAGCTATAAAGTGAGGGTAGTGATACCTAACCCAGATCACTTTTTCAGGATTGAATGAGAATAGCTATGTCAACTCTTTAGCTGGTAGATTAATTGGTAAATAATAATTTACCAATTATTATTATTATATTTATGATAATAAAATATGTGTCATTATAGCTCTTGATAATGATAATAATAATAATATTTTAATGTTATTACCATGTTAAAAAGCTTGTCTAAATACAATCTTTTTAACAAACAAGTATATATTAAAATCCTACCACGCACTTAATGATTTCATACAATCTTGATAGAACAAGTCTAAGACTGGGGTCCTTCCATAAGGGAAATTGTGATCTAGTAGGGGAGAGAAGACGCACATGCAGGAAACAGGACAGAAAATATGAGATAACATAATTAGGCCAATCATGTAGTACAGACTCTCAGTGCTAGAGAGGCTCAAAGAATAAGATCAAAAGGACTGAAGTTTCAGGACTAAATTCATGGAGGAAGGAGCTTCAACTTAGGTGTGCTGTAGTGAGGCTCAGGGGGGGACACTCTTTGTGGTCATAAAAACTGGAAGAGATAGACCAAGGTACCTAAGCACAGCTCCAACTTGAAGTCTTTGAGCGGGAGTCAGGCTAGAGAGGTGAGGTGTGGTGGCCCTGGGCTGAAGGAAGAAAGCAGAAGGGTTTGGGCTTTCTGCAGTGGTGATTAGGTAGCTGTTGAAAGTTATTTAGCAGCTGAGTGGCCTGATAAGCACAATATTTAGGGAAGATCAAGCTAACCAAGTAAGTGATGGAAAGCACAACGGTGGAAGTCGAGAAGATCAACTAAAGAGTTCTAGTACCATAAACTTTCTCTTTTTATTTTGGAAATTTTTGTGAGGTTTGAATTTTGAAAAGTGAACATATATTGGTTTTTTCACTAGTAAAGATAGTTTTAAAAAAGAATGAACTATTAAAAGAAAAGTTTCATATTAAGAAACATTTTTGGCTCTCTTGAAAATAGTTCGATTAAGTCAGATGAAAGAAAGAGTATGTTTTAGTTTCTCTTTTTACTCATGCTGCTAGGAACCTCACAACCATTTTTATTGCAATCTAGTGACTTTCTGAGAATAGATTTTTGATATTGTGCTCCTTCTTAGCAGCCACAGGCAATACAAAGGGAAAACCATAAAATTTCTTGGCTTGGAGCCTGCTACTCACAGCTTCCATCAGAGTGGAAACCGGTTGACCTCTTTTTTTGGCTAAACTATTAGCCAAAAAGGATAGCATAGCTCCTATGCCTCTCAGCATGTACTACTCTATGATTGAAGTCACAAACACAGCTAAAGAAGGCTGTGCCTTTTAGTGGAGTGGTAGGTCAGCTTTTGCCCTAAACCAAGAAGTGTTCCAGAGGAAAATGTTGGCAGAGCCCATCTAAGCAGAGTTGAAGAGGGAAGACAGCTTACCAGTGATGTGAATACGATGATGCTGCAGTGAGGGCAGAATATTACTAACATTTAGTGAGTATTTACTCTAAGCCAAACGCTATGCTAAAGGCTTTAATTGCATAACTCGTTTAATCTTCAACTCAATGAGATAGGCATAATTATTCTTCCCACTTTATTGGTTAGAGAAACTGAGGCTTAAAGATTTCAAGGGTCATGTACAATGTCATAGAGCTAGTATAAGGCAGAGCCAAGGCAATATGGATTAGTGATTGATGTCACTGCTCCGGGGTCACGCTGTGTAGGCTCAGGTCTCTGCTCCCCTACATGTTAGCTGCATGACCTGGGGCAGGCAATTTGACCACTTTCTAAGTCTCAATTTATTTATCTGTACAATGTAGGTACTGATAATACCTATTTTGTTAGGTTGTCATGAAACAATGCGTGTAACGGGTGAGGTGTTCACAGACGCATAGTAAGTGTGGTCATAAATACAGAATAGCAGGCACAGTGGATTGTGAAGTTGCATGTATCACAGTGCTAGATTCTGTGGTTGTTACACGTTCATATCATTTAATTCCCTTGATCTAATTTTGTGATTGACAGTCAATCTTCTAACAATGCAACTTCTTTTCTAATAGGAAAGGATATGCTGGCGAGACCTTGGTATCTGCCCCACTTGCCTGATAGGTTATTTGCATGAAAGTTATATTCATAAATCATCATTCCAGTTTTACTCATCATTCACTGACCTTTCTTAGCATGAATTGGCACCATTGAGTCAAATACTGTCAAGGTCCACTTTCTGAGCCTGAAAGTCTGAAGGTGAGACAATGGCAAATGGTTAATTCATCAAAGGAAACCTGTTTCAGGGGAGTCCTGTGAGGACTGGAGTGAGGTCCCCCCTTATTGTGAGACCCCCATAAACATCTACAGAAGGCTACTGCAGGATCACAGGGGGATAAAACACCCAGAGTCATCAAGATACCAATGGAGTACCAAAAACTAAGTCGGTGTCACAAAACCAATTTCTGTCCATGTCAGTACCCAGGTGGTTCCTTCAGAACCCCCTTTGTATGTTCAGAGCCCATGCCAAGCCCTGTGTCCCTTCCCCTCATCATTTGTTGAGCCCATTCGGTGAAGAGCTTGGGCAACCCAGTGTTCAATAATTGGGACATGTGGGGATCCCAGCTCCCTGGCTGAATATCCTATACTAAAACAACAATTTTTCCCTTTTTAAATTCCCCAGTTCGCTGCTTCTCTCCTCTCTCCATTCCTTTATTTATTCATTTTTTAATTGTATAATGTGACCAAAGAGTCCTGAACTCTATGGCAGTAAAAAAATCTGAATTTTCTTACTGATGCATGTAAAATCTTAGATGCCTGGATTCTGTGCCACGCTGCGCTCTGCGGGGATCGGGAAACAAAGGGGTGAAGGACGGTGGCTGTCTGGTATCTTAATAAGATGCAGATCAGCCGAAGAGCATCAGACCATCAAATCCAGGGGCTGCTGCAACCGCACACCTTTCGTCAGGCTGGGAATGGGCCGAGATGGATTCGGGGCTTTATTGAAAGATCATACAGGATGACTGCAAAATCCCATTACTTGTTGATTAAGTATTGATTGCCTCGGTATTAACAAGCCAGCTAATATGAAGTGACCTCTGAGGCCAGTGGTTTGGGGGGATGGGGAAGACAATTTACTAAAACAGGCAGGCAGATGAATAAGAGGGCTAGATTTGCTCTTGGCTTTTAGCTTCGGTTAAAATGTCACACTCGATAGTGCAGATCAATGCCCACTTTATTTCCTCACAGCCGTCTTATTACCATCATGAGGCTGCCTCCTTTGATGCTTTCTAATGACCCTCTGAACCGCCTGCTCAGCTCACCCTCTGCTTTCAACTAAAAGGAAAGCCCTCTCTGCCCCCTTGCTGCTGATGGAGAGGCCATGGATATGAGGCTGGGCCAGAAGGACCTGCCAAGCCTTGTCTAGGGTCAGCAGGGCTGCGCTCGCTGTGCTTTTCCCCTTGTCCTTTGCTTTCTTTTGAGTGTCTTCAACATCAAAGCTCGTCTCCTCTTTCACAATTCCAAATAACGTCGAGGCGATGAAACAAGAGGCTTTGCTCAAAACTCCCACCCGAGGGCCACCATCTAGGTCAGGGGCTGGATGACTTCATTCTCGAGGAAGGGAACTTTTGCCTACTCCTTGAAATCTGCCCCTCCCATCCAGAAATAGATGTCTTTGATAACGGCAAAAATAAGTAAGTAAATAAATACCTCACAAAAACACAATTCTCCCTCACTTCAATCAAGCAAACTGTGATTTAAGGCCCATGGCAGGCACCAGCCAGAGCAATCCTCTTCTATGGAAATCAGAGTTTACTTTTCAATCTATAAAGAGGAGCTTTTGTGAACAAGCTCCGCTCTTTTATGGAGGTGTTTGGCTTCTACATTGCAAAATACTCTGCTGACTACTTAGTCTAGCTCTCTCTGAGTATAAATATTTTATGTGCTGGCAGGTGTAGGGATTTGTCAATGCTCTCCTATTGGCCAGAGGTCTGACTCCAACTTTCCGCGTCAGAAAGAAGAGAAGCGAGTCTGGTGAAAAACTTTCTCCTTGGCAAATATACTCAAGTGGTCTCTGAAATGAAAAGATTTCCAACACTGGATGGCTAGAGGGAAGAACGAGAGTACAGAGAGGAAACTTCAAATTCTCTAAGGCTGATATTCAAAGCCAATGTCGACCTGAAGATGAAAACAATATTAATTTCTCCAAGGCTTTAAGAACCTGCCTCAGTAGGTTTTGTTGCTGCAAAATTCATAATTTAAGAGCTCTTCCCATCTATTCCAGCCTAAATTGGGCGAATAAAGATCACTTCTCCCTTTATTTAACTATATCAGTCTTTTTTATCAGGATATTTTCAGAGTTCCATAAAATGTCCTACAATTCAGAACCACCCACAGTCTATCACAAACAAAACCATTTTCCTTTCTCCTTTTCCCTGTCTATTATTTTCTGCTCTTATACGAAAATTTACTAAATCCCTTCCCCTCTTTCCCTGTTTCTCAATTACAATCACTAAATATTTATTTAATGCAAACCATGTGTATATTTTCAGCATTGAGTTGGCATTCAAAGATTTGTTGAATGAATAAACTCATTGTTTGGAAGTCTTTTTCATTGAATTCATGCATTTATTGCAGGTTTCTATAATGTACGGAGACATTCTCTCTACTCTACAAAAATTTAGAAATAATAATAATAAACCTGGCTTGCATTCTTTCCTCAATCTCATGACCCCCAATGAAACTGCTTGAAAATCTCTATAATAATGGGCTCTATAATGAAAGAAACTTTTGGAAGAAAACATAAAAATCTCAGAAAAAAATTCCGTACTTTCTATATTCAGGAACCCCTGCATGGAATGATATTCTATTTAATATTTCTGCCAAACTATTCTTGCCTCAGAGAATTCTTCAGCTTATGAAAGATTTTAAGCTGAAATACATTATAGAGATAAACAACAACTGGTCTCATGAAAAGTTTACATAAAGTTGTGAAAAATAGGTACACAGAAGGAGGAAAGTGAGGCTTAAATAGAAAACACTTTTAAGTTTCTGAGTTTAGTGTCATATTCTGCTTTCATACCCAGCCATACCTTCCCACAACCTATTCAAGGTATTGGAGATAGAATGCTGGACTAGATGAACTTTAGAATCTGACTCAGGATGGCAGTTCTTATGGAGTAGACATTTCTTAAAAAGTTGAGTAGCTAGGACACTCCAGAAGATGCACAAGACTTATCACAATAAGATTTGGGTTTCAACCCTCTATATGGTCTTCCATTGTGATGGACTGAATGGCAAGGATTCCTTTGCCCTTATCAATTCCAACTTTAGTTAACCCAAGATGTGCGACTTTTTCAGCTCCTTCCTTCTAAGCTTGCATATACACAAGTTCCTAACATTCTGATGGGCAGGTGATATGTAGGGAAAAAGTACCAGTGGCAAGACAGCCTAGTCATTAGCAAGTGATGATATAAAACATGGGTATACAACCTTGGTTTTCTGCGCAAGACAGGCTAGCAAATGGCTTTCATGCCCTGCCAATATCAATGAATTGGTGGTGGCTCCCTGGAACATGGTGTTGGAAAAAATTCTGAAGTGGCCTCAGAGCACAGAGCAAAGAACACTGTGGTTATATTAGCTTTTTATTGTTGCCTATCAAATTACTTCAAAATGTAATTGATTAAAGCAATAATTATTTATCTCACAATTTCTGTGAGTTAGGAATTTGGAGCCAAATTAGTTGGGTGGTTCTAGCTCAGGGCGACCAGGCAAGATGTTGGCCAAGGTTACAGTCAACTGAAGGCTCGACTGGGGATGAAGGATCCACATGCATGATGGCTTACTCAACATGGCTTTTAGCAACTAGTTCCTTGCCAAGGCTGTTGACCAGAAGCCTTATTTCCTCTCCAGGTGGGCCTCTCTTTACAACATGCCAGTTAGCTTTCCCAGTGCTTATGGTCAAAGATATAGATGTAGATAGGTATAGATATAGGAATGAGCATAGACATAGACATAGATATTTAGCTATTTAGATATCTATCTACCTAGCTAGCTAGCTATCCAAAGAATGGCAACTTTTATAACCTGGTCTTAGAAGTGATTTACCATCATTTCTACCATATTCTGTTGTTCATACAGACCAATCATGATGAGAGCCATCTAGAAAGTTGCCTACCATAACGCTCAACTAGCTATGTTTGAGATGGATGAGGAAGTGCAGAGTAGTGGCATATGTTGTTTGCTGGCTCTGCCCTAGAGGTTAGCATGGTTACTTGGTGCAAAGTTTCCATAATTTCATGCAAAAGATTAAATCTTTACCTTGTTCTATGGACCATAAATTTGAAGAATAATTTCTCTGGAAAAAAACTATTAAATATGTATGGTCTGTCTTATTTCTATTAGTTCCGATGCACTTAAGTCAATTCTTTAACAAATATTTATTGAATGATGACTACTTAGCCCCAAGCACACTACTAGGCATTGTAAAAACATATGTGAACAAATGCATGGCACCTGAGCCAAGGAGCTCTGTCTAAGGGAAATGAAAAGATTAGAATCATAGAGACATAGCAATATATCTAAAGCCAAAGAAGATTAAGAATCTAAAAATTATTGACCAAGTGATTCCATCCTGAGTGACTGCCCAGACTCAACTGGTGTCTTGAATTCTGGCCTCTTCTCCTTTAACTGAGCATTAAACTAGTTAGTTAGATTTACTTTTAAACCAAAGGTGACATCACAACCTTTCACCTGGTTTTTCCTGATAGAATTTATTCAGTTAAAAACTGCATATTTAAATGTTCTATTTTGTAGGTTCTGTGATAGGCACCAGTGATATAAAATTGAATAAAAAATGATCCCAGGCTCAAGGACTCACATAGGGAAGGAGATATATAAACAAGTGATTATGATACAGTTAGATAATATAAATAATGTGGAATACACAGAAAGGTTACTATTAGTACAAAGGAGGCAGGTCTTTATTTCGGGAAGGGTGGGGTGTGAATAAGGACATTCAAATACAAGATACAACACAGGATGAGTTGTATCCACCATTCAAGGTGGATGTTATTTGGACCAAAGGGAATAGCAGGGAAAAGCAGAGATATGTGGAATTGTATGGAGTCCCACACCTACTCTCAGAGCCTTTACCGCATTTCATTTTTAGTCCTAATGTGGCTGTCTCTTCCCACTTGACAGTGAACTCCACGAAATCAAGTCCTAGTTCTTATTATCCTGTTGTCTCCACTGAGTTGGTACTCAATATGCCTTTCAATGAATGATTTCATAAAACTCTCTATGGCCTTTCACAATACATCATTAAAAAGATGAATAAGCACTTCTTTATCTTTTATGCTTCTCAGTATCAGTCGTATCTGCAACACAAGAAGACAGACCTAAAGAGAGATTCAAATACGTCAAAGATGTCTACTTTAACAGGGGTATCATGTATGATAATGATTTGTAGTTTGGCACATATGTTCAATAGTGGTGGTGGGATAGGTGTGTTTTGCGTGATTGGTACTATGTTAGAATTGGAAATCAGCATTCAGGCTTTTTTTTAATTTAAAAGCTACACATTGTCACTGACATCAGCACTCATGGACCGGATGAGGCTGGGGATAGAATGAGTGAATGCCCCTTGGGAAGGTAGAACAGACTCGGTGGGTGTGGTGGAGAAATTGAGGAGATGGCTATAGAAAAAAAAAGTGAACAATGTTCTATGTTATTAATCTCATTTAGGGTCAATATTTTGTGGCAACGAAATTCAGAACATGGTTATGCTAGAATGTGGCTGATGAGGAGTGTAGAGGAAGGAAAGTTGGGGTGATTTGTGGTTACAAAGTCAAAGAATATTACCTTTGAAAATACGGAGCAGCTTTAAAGAATTAAACTAAAAACAGACAACATGAGAAGAACAAGTTTTTGCATGGCATTCCCAAGAAGAAATAATACACTTGTTATGCATTACAGTCTGTGCTCAAAATGCTATTTCAGCATTCTTGGTATTAAAAAAAGAACCTTATGTGGTCTTGTGGTGAACGACTGTGAAGGATTATTTAAAGTAAACTGTAGGGAAATATAAAACAAACCCAGCTAATTTATCACAACAGTGAAGATGCATAAATAAGATGTTTATGAATAACAAGGACAGCTTACCTATTATTTCAAAAAAATTTTCATTTTTAGTAGAAAATATGCCACATTTCATTTAAAGGAGAATGACCCCTATTTTTTTCCCCAAGCTCTATAGCCTCTAGTACAGCCTTACTTATTACTATGAATATAATATGATGACTATCTTGGAAATTTTTTAATTATATGATGAGCCTCTGGGAATCTTGGCTTGAGGGATATATATTTTCACACTCAAGACTAATATTGCCTTAATCCTGGGAGCTCAAGAACTCAGCAAATGTGGTTGCCAATCAATTGCCAATCAATTGCCAATCAAAGAGGAAATGGATGATGAGAGGGGAGATATGCCCATGTACCTTGTGATGCTTTCATTAATAACATCCAACATTTTGTGGAAAGAAACCTCACTGTATCTCTCTGACCAAGCGGTACAACCAGTAGACATCCTAGACAATTGTTCATAGAAGGCTCCAGCGATAGGCTTGAATTTTTATCTGAGTCCTTGAGTTTTGCACTGTAGTTCTGAAATTGGCATGTCAGTTCATGTAGCACTGACTGCCAGTTGTCCAACAAATAGTTTCCCCTTTCTTTCTGGTTGCACAGTTAGACTGCATTTTTCAGCCTCCCTCACAGTTAAGTCGTGGCCGTCATCACAAGCTGATCTTTGGCAAATGTCTTGGCCCATAAAAGCTCCCCAAGTGATCCTTACCCTGCCTGTTTCCCTATGTGCCAGTTGAACGTGGAGGTCTCCAAGGATGTAGAAGGTGCTGGAGCCACAATATGGAAGGTGTCTAGTTCCTGAATGACTACAAAAGACTTCTTTTCACATTAACATGAGCAAGAAGCCATCTTTATTGTGTAAAGTCACTAGGACTTGAGGTTGTTTGTTGCAGTGGTTAGCCCACCCTCTCTAATTTGTTCAAATACAAAATCTTTCTTGTGTCTTTTTTACATATTTCTGTTTCTTTCTTTCTTTCTTTTTCTTCCTTCCTTCCTTCCTTCTTTCCTTCCTTCCTTTTGCTGAGGAAGATTCACTCTGAGCTAACATCTGTTGCCAATCTTCCTCTTTTTTGCTTGAGGAAGATTCTCCTTGAGCTAATATCTGCACCAATCTTCCTCTATTGTATGTGGGTCACTGCCACAGCATGGCCACTGACAAGTGGTGTAGGTCCGCACCTGGGAACCAAACCTGGGCCGCCAAAGCAGAGTACGCTGAAAGTAATCACTAGGCCATGGGGCCAGCCACAGTATATTTCTGTTTCTTAACCAAATTTTAGCTGGCCCATATTCTTGCACCTCATAAATAGAGGAAATAAGCTAAGTGAAAAGAAATGTTTTCATTATTGAGAAATATAAGAGAAGATGAGTAGCTGAATCATATGAACACTCTTGTAATGACAAGATTAAATACAACCAAACCATACAACCCTTCATCATGTTTGGATAAGGATAGTTGAAGAAAATATCATATAAGCAATTCACATTGATTAAAATAAAAAAAAAAAAAACAACCTTCTGATTTGATCAAACATAGTTCAGGCATGAAAATATACTATCAGTGGCCTACACCAATGATCATTAATCCATGTTTCCTTGTGTCAAGCTAGAGATAACCAAGACGTTTTAAAACCTCCTTTGGAAACTCTTGTCATCATGGAGACAAGTTCATGCTTCTTGGAGCAGGTTCATTATTCCTAGCTGCACCATCCTGAAAACCCCAGGTAGGTTTTGGGTACATTGAGTCTTTTACAAATTTGAGATACCAACACATTCCAAGTGTCCTTTAAGTGAATTCCACAATGATTCAGAATAAGATGTGGCAGTCAAAAAGATGTTTGTTGAATACTCTCATTATTCACCTTTCGCTGGAAAGGTCATATAATTGAAAGCCCTACACCCTATCCCCCGAAACATCCAATAAAAACCCATCAAGTTAGGAGAGGGAGTCTTCACTAGTTAAAGAGGCTGCACATGAAAATTCATAGAAAGGACAGTTTTCAATACATCATCTTCAAGAAGTGATACTCTCAGAGGTTTGCACCACTGCTCTTTTACAAAATCTTTGATTTGCTTTTGATATGCATTTTCACCCTTTCAAACGCAACCAGATCTCAGTACATATCACATTTTTAATGAGAAGAAACAAGCAGGTGTTGATGTGTTATATATAACTGCAAGAATTCCAACTACATTTGTCTAATGGGTATGAATATCACTTTTCAACAATACACTAAGGAAAACGCAAAATAGAGTAGAAACTGATCTCTGTATTTGGCATCTAGAGAGGACATATTTAAGTGGTAGCTTTCATATATTTTGGGAAACTGCTGAAAATTAGCAACATTTAGAGATTACTGAGAAGACACTAATGTGAATCAAGCTCACATTGTTAATAATTTGCTTATTACTTAATAACCCATGTTTTCCTCTTGAAAGCGTCTATGAGTATAAAATATTTATCCCCTGACATACACCACTACTGGGCATTTCTGTTACTCAAGTCTGTGCTTACCAAGGTGATGAGTCTTAACCATAGGTGCTTCAGCTCCTGTTCTTATCAAAACGTCTGTCATCAGAATATAGGCACTTTGAAGCCAAGAAAGGGTTGATATAACAATATGGTTGTAATCTTTGTTCACAATTATCAAAAATTCTAACTTATACCATTCTATTGGCTACCACAAATTAAATAAGCACCATCATCAACAACAACAAAGCATTTATTGAGTGTGTAGCCTCTATAAATAAAATATTGGAGAATAGAGGTAGTGGAGTTGTGTAATGTGGTCCATGCATTCAAAGAAATTACAGATTATTTGAAAATATGAGAAATTAACATGAGAGTAATAACGACTAACATACTCAGCCTTTGCAGTAATCAGTGCCATAGATTTACTAACCAAGGTTCATGCGCAGCAAGTCTGGGCAGACCAGATAGAGTCATTACTCACACAAAGATGAGGCTCACACTGGGACAAGTCTACACATCAGGCAACAGGAGGTGTTGAAGGAAGGCAAGTCATTGGCTCCATGGAAATCTGAGTGCTTGGAAATGGGGACTAACCATGCAGGTTTTCTGATACATGCCCTTTCTCAGTGGGAGGAAATTCCCTTCTATTCCTAGTTTACTGACTATATTATGAAGGGATGTTGAATTTTGGTATCAAATTTTCTGCATCTATTAAGATTATCTCACACACACACACACACACACTAACATAACTTACCTCATTTATTCTGGTGATATAGTGATTTCGTATTGATTAGTGAATGTCCAACTAACCTCGCACTTTGGGAATAAAGCCCACTTGGTCATCATGCATACACATTTCACATAATTGTTGTATTTGATTTGTAACATTTTGTTCAGTTTTGCATCTATGCTCTTGAGGGACATTGATGTATAATTTTTTCATGTAATAATCTTTGTCTTGTTTGGTGTCATGGTAATAATTCCTTCATAAGTTGTGTTGGAAAACATTCTCTCCTCCTCTAATATCTGAAAGAACTTATGCAAAATAGTATCATCTCTTCCTTAAATGATTGAAAGAATTCACTAGCGAAGCTATCTGGGCCTGGAGTTTTTATTTTGGGAACATTTTAAAATTACCAATTCAATTTGTTTAACACATATTGCTATTTATATTTTCTATTTATTCTAGTGTCAGTTTTGGTAATTTCTGTCTTTCAAACCACTTTCTATTTCATCTAAGTTGTCAACTTTATTGGCTTAATGTTTTTTATAATATTGTCTTAATATGTATTTAATGAATTTAGGGTCCACAGTGGTATCACCTCTTTCTTTCCTGATGTTGAGTTTTCATCTCTCTAAGGTGGTTGGTGCAAACGTAAATGTCTTCCAGCCTTGTGTGAACTTTGGGTTGTTCAGCTTGCAGTACCCCAGTGTTTCTTCTTTGTTGAGCCTTATGGAGTTCCCCTGTGCCATTTCCAAGCAGGGACTCATGCAGACCCCTCATGTTTTCCTAGAGCTCTTCCTCTGTGTTGCTCCTCTATACTGCTCTGTATTACAAATTCTAACACTTCATCTTTCTTACACTCCAAGATCTGTCCCTCATATCAGTGATAGGACTATTTCCTTCTTTGATTTCCCTCCTTTTCCTGTGGCCCATTACCTGCCTCCGGGCTGAGAGCCAGGGTGATTGTGGACCTTACCTCACTGATTTCCCTTTTCCAAGGATCACAGTTCTGCATTGCTTGTTGTGCAACATCTGAAAACAGTTATTTCATATATTTTGTCCAGTTTACCAGTTGTTCACAGACAGTGTAAGTCTGGAACCAGTTGATCCGCCATGGCCAGAAACATTAGTGTCTTATTACAGATGGGGAAAACTGAGACTCAGATATTTATCTTTTCCAGTGTCTACAGCTAATAAATACAATTAAACCCCTAGTTATACTTTTTCCACTCTACCATGCTGCCTCTCAACTTATTCAGCAGATATTTACAGAATATATTGATAGAATTTGGTAGATTTAAAAGAATCCCTCAAACTTATCTAATTGGAGTAAAATGATTGATAGAGTCACGTGAAACAATATCAGACAGTGAATTATACAATCTGTGCTAGCAAAGTTTAAAGAAGATGAGAGACAATATGTTTTGCAAAGTTGTTTTAACAGAGGAAAATGATTGCATGTAATAGAAGCACAAGTAAAACAGAGAGAGAAAATATAGTACCTAGAAAATACCATCCAATTCAGTGGTTGACATTGGTGAGAACTTTCTGATTTTAATACATCTTGATGTCAACCATAGTGGTCTCACTGGGGTTAAGCAAAGTCATTTTTATCTTTTTATCTTCTCTGCAACCCCCTGAAGAACTCTATTCGAGAATTATTTAGTGTCTCCATTATAAGACAGAGATCCTAAAAGCTCATTTATTTTAATCAGATTAAAGATCTTAATAGTAAGAAACCAAGCACATTTTAGCTTCGGCGTTCAACTTGAAATGTTTTAACCAACAGATCCTACAGAAAACAATTAAGAGCATCCAAAAATTTCAATGTAATTCGATTAGTTATTTAAGATTTGGTTTACTTAAGGGTTTATTTTGTAATTTAAGGCATCTGTATATGAAAGACCCATACCTGTTAAAACAGCCAAAAAAAATGATAAAAATTTTGCCTATGAGATTTATTATTGTTGTGTCAAAATGTACACCGCATTGCTACCAGCAAGTGACATGTCCAATACATAGCAGAATTCCATGAGTTTGTAGACTTTAAAATAAATTTTAGCATCCCATATATTGGTGGTTGCTGTGAAATACACAGAAATGGGAGCTTCTTGCCTCCTTCCTGGGTCTATTCCACATTTCCTGAATTTACAGATGTGCTAGGTGTTACATGTACTTTTTTTCCCCCAGCTCTCCAGTTGTTTCTAGGTGTTTGTAGTCATTTCACTGTAATTAAAAAAAGAAAGTAGTTTGTTGACCCTCGGGTACACAGACGCACAGAGTTATTGATGTGTTCATAGACTACATCAGTCTATTATATGCACACAGGATGAGAAACAATTTCAAAGTGGATGCAAAGAGAGGAAAAGTAAAATGTACATAAAGATGGTTCGTGGAGCAGATATGTTGAGCATGCATTTGCCTCTAAGCTGAAATGTTTGAG
This sequence comes from Ceratotherium simum simum, assembly GCF_057802395.1. Classification (NCBI taxonomy): domain Eukaryota; kingdom Metazoa; phylum Chordata; class Mammalia; order Perissodactyla; family Rhinocerotidae; genus Ceratotherium; species Ceratotherium simum. The sequence goes on from NC_141910.1 coordinate 25,706,044, forward strand.
AAAGTATCTCTCACTGAATCATAATTTCTAAATTAAAGGTAGAGAAAAACACTGTTGAGGATTATTTCCACCCTGACCTATGTGATAAGTGTGATGGCTTATAGCTCATCACTGTCACTTTTTCCTGAAAGTGTTAATTAAGCATCTTGATATGTAGAGAGAAAAACAGTCACTATAGTCCTGATGGTCTGAGGTGGACAGTCGACAGTACACACAGAAATCACACGCATCTTTTCGAATGTCATATGACGAGAGTAGAATACAAATGGGCTCTGTGTATGTATTAGCTAGGATTCCCTTCGTTGCAACCTGAAAGAACATCTCACTCAAACCTCACTCAGTGTAAGCACATCTTTGACTTTGGTAGCAGGGAAGGTCCTGAGGCTAGCTCACACTATTGTGAGCCTCAGGGACCAACACGAGCACCATTTCAATGCTTCTCTCACTTCTGTCCATCAGGACTTGGGAACTCGAATGGCCTAAAGTAGGATGCTTCAAACTCAGTACTATTCACTTTTTGGACCAGATCCTTCTTTCTTGTGGAGGCTGTTCTGTACATTTTAGGATGTTTAGCATCTTCCCTAGCTTCAACCCCATAGGTACCAGTAACAACTTCTGCTCAAGTTCCGACAACCACAAATGTCTCCAGACATTGCTAAAGGTCTCCCAGGGGAAAACATTGTCATCAGTTGATAACCACCAGCCTAAAGATTAATAACACAAACTGCATAGATTCAATTCTGTCTCTATCACTTTCCAGCTATGTGACATTGAGGAAGTTACTTTACCTCTCTGTGCTTGAATTTCTTCTCTCTCCAATAACGATTATAGCTTTATGTACAGGATAAGGATATTGTGAGGATTAAGTGAGATAATACAAATAAAATTTTTAGAAGAGTATTTGCACATAGTCAGCATTCAATTGATGTTAGCTCTTAACTCTAACAGCAAGGTTTCCCTCCCCACTTTCTTTAGCTATATGGTAAAGAAATGGCTTCTGGCAGCACCAGACTAAACAGAATTAGCTTAAGAACTCAGAGGAATTGACAGCTTTTTTCTCCCAGTGTATCAACTGGTCCAGCTTGGGTCATATGACTATGTCTTGGACTAAGCACGGCAGCCAAGAGAATGGAGTACTGTGAATGGCCAGGCTTGGGTCAAACTCTAATCCTATAGCAAAAGGGAGGAGACTCAATTCAAAGAATAAAGATGTAAAAGCAGGATGGGCAGCAAAATCAATAGCCACCATAGTCTGCCTCAGAGTATTAAAAAAAAAATGTGCAAGTAGATTTCCTACCATGGCAACTGATTCATGGGTCATAAAAACCCATCTCCAGTCAATTTTTGGTGAATTCTCTGGGGCAAAGAGGTCAGCAAATTACCAGTCCAGACAATCTCATGATTGCCAAGAAAATGACCATTTGAAAATGTATCAGATGCAGACCTGCTATCCCAAAACTAGAGGCAGGGAAAGCCTTGTTGCAGCAAAAGGAATGGACATTGCCCTTCTTTGCCAGTTTTGCAATGAGAAAGACAAAGTTGGGATAGTAATGTTAAAGCTGTCATTCATTGAGCTCTTCGCAGGTGATAGAAGCTCTACTTGTGTTAGCCCAAGTAATACAACATCTTTACATGGTCATTAATATTATTGTCATTTTTAAAATGGGGAGACTTAGAGACTTTCTAGAAAGGATGAGTAAATTTGGCTAAGGTTCGCAACCAGTAAGGAATGGAGCCAGAATTCAAGCCCAAGCCTGCCTGACTTCACAGCTCCTGCTCTTCATCCCCACACCGACATCCCGGAGTCTGGCCAAGATGCACAGGAAAGCTAAGCTGCCAGATTTTTCAAGGTACGTACTTGCTGAAGAAGACAGAGCATTAGTTAGGACTTTTCTGTTTGGCAAATGAGCCCAGCAAGCACTGCTGTGTGAACTCCTCAAATTTCATGTACTAGGGAGTGGAATTCCACATACGATGAGTCTTCCCTGCCAGAAATACACTTGTCTTGCCTTATGGTTGCCTGGACTGTTTGCACTTTCAAATCTTGCCCTTTATTTAACATCAGCTCAAATGCTGCTTCTACTCAGGGCTAGACTGAGACAAGTGGTCACCATGGGTAGCTGAAAATTTGGTATTCTTTCAAAAACCAGATTTCAAATAATAAAACTTGTACACCTTTTCTGCACATTCATAACGTGAATTGAATGTGACATAACATTTCAACTTCACTGGAATGGCTTTTCATTTCACAGTCTCCTCCCCATCCCACCTCGTCCCCATTATTGGTGAATGGATGGCACTAGTTACTCATGCTTGGTAAAGTCTTGATCTAGACAAATTGTACTGAAGCACCCATCATTCTATTATGGAATTTCAGCTTCCAAGAACTGTGGTATCAGGTGGCATCAGCAAGCTGCTCTGGGGACCAGAGCCAGTGAGGTTGGTTTGTGGCTTTCCCATAGTATGGTGCTGTCTGCTTTGGCAGTGACTGGGCCAATTTAAGTGTGAAAATTATGCAAGGAGTTTCATGCTGGGTTCATTGGCATCGTATTTCTGATTTATAGCATTCTTTGTATATTGACCTGTTCCCATGACTGCCCAGTCCCACCTTTTATCTGGTCGTGTCTCCAGGGTAAACTCACCCAACCACAAAGGCTGAGGTGATCTCTCCCTTCTTTGTTTCTTGGTCATCGATTGTGCTTGGCCTGGGTCTCTTGCCTCATGTCATGGGCAGCCACTAGCTTCTCCCACCTTAATGTCTGTCACTGTAACTTGATTGCCAGCCTCATGCCTTCCCCTCTATTTCTATTTCTCATGGTACCTAGCTAACTGTAAATATTTGCCAGCTTCATTTTTGGCATAATTAATTGTGGACCTTGTATGTATAAGGACCAGCATTTAAGTTTATGCCCAGGGAGTATTTTGCAATATGCAAATACATTTTTACAACACAGCTAAAGAGAAACTGAGAATGTCCATATCAGCACAGAGCTGGAATTTAGCCACAAGACATGAATTGGTACACGGGGAGATATTTGCAGTGGCTCTCTCTTTTCTGTCTTGGTTATTTTTTTAAGGAAATAAAATCCCTATATTTATTAAAATCAGATTAGGCTGCCTCAACTGTTCGCATCACCTGGCCAGTTTACCTGCTTTGCTGCTGGCTGTGTGCAAGTCCAGGTTATGGGCTCAGTCACTGGACAGGCCATCCTCTCTTTTGGCCAGCTCGTCTTGCTGGCGTGCAGTAGACAGCTAGCTCAAATTCCCAAAGTCTAGCCAAAAGTGGGGTGGTTGTGGCCATCATCAATTGGATGACAGAGCTGATTTCCTGTACCTTTTCATCTTCATTATGGAAACAGCTGCAGTTCTTACTGCCGGCCCCCAGCCCATTCTGAATGTAGGCTAACTCTATCATATGACTTTTCTAAAAATTAAAATCACCTGGGGGTAGGGGCTGGGGCTATGCAGAAATACCTCTTGCCCTTGGTGACCATGGATGATGTCTGTGGCTAGTATATCTCATGACCTGTCCTCTCTTGGTTGTATCAAGATCTTGTAGCTTTCCCTGGTGACCTACCTTTACCTTGGATCTGCCACATGTTCCATCCACTCCATGGCTGGTGTCCAATCCCCAGCTTCTGCTTTTCTATTGGCATAGGATGTGCTATTACGATCCTACTGAATCTCAACTCACTTGCCTCCTAAATCCCTCCTGAAGAGGACAAGGGAACTTCTGAGTCTCTTCCATGTCACATAGGATACGAGAGTGGCCTGTGAAAGATAAATTGAAGGACTTCTGTCTGCCTAACCAGGTTGGGAAGCCAAACTTACTTTCGTAAAGTAGCATTAAAAGTTGGTAAGGTGGGGTTAGGCTAGAAGGGTGTGGATGGAAGAGGGAGAGAGCAGCCAAGGGATGGTCCATTCTGGAGTCCCAGCTGGAATCTGGACAGAATTCCCCTTTTCTTACGGTAATCCCTATACCTCTCTAACACATCTGCCCTCTCCAAACTGCAGCCCAAAGAGGGGCCATCAGGATCCATGACATCAAACAGCTTTCCTTTTCCACACATTTCAATCTTCCTCTTTCCACCATTCTCCAGGCGTAGAAGAGGTGGGCTCCCTGCCCCCAGCCCTGCCCCTTCCTTTTCCCTCTTGACTCCCTTAACTTAAACCATTGTGGTCTAATTCTATAAAAGAAATTTTTAATCTTATGTCTTGCTAAAAAGATCAAGAAGTCTCTATTTCCTGCCTTGGGGCACTATACCACAAAGCATAGCCTGGAGATAAAAAGACTGTAAGGGAAACACATTTTTAAGGGGAGGATTAAAATGCATGGGAGTATCTGCAAAAATACCATTACAGACTAATTCCAGATCACTTAGCTGGTGGCATGAGGCTGACAGTCCCTTTTCTGTTTTGGTCGAAACTGGCTCAGGAACTGGTGAGAATGGAGCCTGTCCATGGAATGCATTTGTACTCTGCTCGGGTAGGGCTGGAGGAGGTCACAGATAGCAAAGTTGTGCTGTGGCGGAGAAAAAAAAAAGCTAGTATTTCCAGGCATTGTTTGAAAAGGCTCAAGGATAAGAATTTTATATAATTACCCCTGTGAAGTGGGTTCAATTATTAATTCAAATTTTAAAGAAAAGATTAAGTAACTAGTCCAGGTCCCAGCACAGTAAATTGATAGAGCATAACTCTAATGCCTGTTAACTTGACTGTTCTATTTTATTTCCTCTCAGGAATGCAGGAAGACCTCCTGACAAGGGTTGGCAAATGAGAGAAAATTCACATACACTGAGTATCTATGTGCCAAGCCCTAGTTACAAAATCCTCTCATTTGAGCCTCAAAATCCTAGAAGTATGTCTATTAGCCCCTTTTATAGATGAGGAAACTAAAGACCAGTGAAATTAAGAAAATTGTTCATTACCATATGATCCAGCAATTCCACTTCTAGGTATATATCCAAGGGAATTGAAATCAGGATCTCGTAGAGATATCTGCACTCCCTTGTTAATTGCAGTGTTACTCACAATAGCCAAGATATGGGAAACGACCTAAGTGCTCGTCAATGGATGAATGGATAAAGAAGATGTGCTATATATATTTATATACAATGGAATATTACAGAGCTATAGAAAGAAGGAAATCCTGCCTTTTGCAATAAGTTGGGTGAAACTTGAGGGCATTATGCTAAGTGAAATAAGTCAGACAGAAAAAGACAAGTACTGTATGATATCACTTATATATGGAACCTAAAAAAGTCAAACTCAGAGAAACAGATAGTAGATTGGTGGTTACCAGGGGTTAGGGGGTGGGGGAAATGGGGAGATATTGGACAAAGGGTACAAACTTCCAGTTAAAAGAATAACAAAATTGGGGATCTACTATACGGCGTGGTGATGATAGCTAATAAGACTATATCACATACTTGAATGTTGCTAAGAGAATAAATCTTAAATCTTCTCACCACAAAAAATAAATGGTAGCTATGTGATTGGATGGAGGTGATAGTTAAGGCTATGATGGTAATCATTTTACAACACATAAATGTATCAAACCAACACTTTGTACACCTTAAACTTACACAATGGTCTGTGTCAGTTGTATCTCAATAAAACTGGAAAAAAATGTTAAAAAAAAAAAGAAAGAAACTTGTTCAAGGCCATACAACTGAAAACTGTAGTACTGGTTTTGAACTTGCACTCTTTGCAGAAAGTCCAGGCTTTCCCTACTATAGCAGGCAGCCTTTTGAAGACAAAATGTTGAACATATGGCCTGTGGCTCACGGCTAGGTCCAAAAAAATCAGTATTTCCAAGGTGAGTAGGACAAGAAGCAGAATGTAGTGACTAAATGTTTGACATAAAACAGAGAAGAAAGAACAAAGGAGTTACCTTTCCCTTGTTTTGTACAGAAAGTACTCGCCATAAAGAATTTGGGCTGCAGAGAGACAACTGGTGACCCTAATTCCATGTGTGCCAAGGACCTGTGCCCAGGCAGAGGGGCTGAGACTACGGGAAATGGAAGTGCTGTGGCTGGTATAGGATGCCACAGGCAGAGTGCAAATTGCTGTTCCATTTGTGTGTGTTGGCCTAGCTGTGCGGGAGAGACACCTTCCATTTCCCTGTGGGACAAATCCCAGCAAGCACCGTATGACAGATGAGCAGGGATTTATCCTTTGCCCGTGTTCTGAGAAATAGCTGAGAACACAGCTCCAGTCTGTCACCTTCATATGTGCGAACGTCGGTGCCCCAGAGACACCATAAGCATCTTGAGAGCAGGAACCCATCTTCCACTTCTTTCTAGAAGCACCCGGTGGACAGTTAGATGCCTTTCAATAAGTATGGGATGAAGGGGCTGTCCCCGCAACAGCCATTCACTTCCATTTCACTGTAGCAACTAAAGAGATGTGCGGTAAAAGGAGAGTAATATTCTGCAATTCAGCGACTCTTCACAGAAACTCAGCCGTAAGTTATGAATGTGCTCATCCCTCACAGCTTCCCCCAACCTTTTCTCTGTATTTTTGCGTAGCGTATTTTGAGGAAATCAAATGGTCCTGATATATCCATATGCATTGCTCTCTGCCATACATGGATGAGGAAATACAGAAGGAAGAGAGAAAAAGAGTGGTGGGAAAAGAAGGTGAGAGAATAAGAAAACAAAGTGAAAATTCAGGTTTGAGAAATACAGACATTACCAAAAACTGAAGGAAAATAAAGTATTTCAACCCTTAAAGTGATGGACAGAATGTGGGGGAGTTTTGCAGTTTATGAAAACACAAAGAAATTCAGTACAACACCCAGGAGGTAGGGTGGAGAGAGACAAACAAAATCAAATATTGTAATGTTATTCTTTCAAAGGCAGGAAGGAAAATTAGCATGATATGATCAGAGAGAATAGATTAAGCTTGAAGACAGTGGGACTGAGCCTGAGTTACTGAGAGATCAAAATAAGTTAGAAGAAAAGAACCAGGTCCCTCCTGCTGTCCGACTTCCTGAATCTGTGACATTTCTCTTTCTATGTCTCAGAGCTACTGAAACGCCAGTTGCCAGTGATAGAGCCCCATGAGGTTCAACTTTGGGAGCTGTCATGGCCACATCCTAGAAGTGCTTATGGTACCTCGATCATAAAGTGCTTCTCAGAGCCCCCAGTCAGACTCGCCTCTGACATTTCAGGACTGAGGTCAAGAGTACATGTATCATAGATCTAAACATTGAGTTATATCAAGCTAACAAACCATTCAAAAAAACATATTCTGCCTCCTACGTTGGTGAATACATGTTTATAATAACCTGGAAATTCAGGTTCCAAGTTAAAACCTATCCTTGGAATTCTCTACTGGAACTTGGAGGTGCAGAGAAAGCTGGCTTTTGGTCTCCAAATCCTGCCTCCTGACACAACACCCTCGCATCTCACACGGCTTCATCCCACACCACGTTTGTTTAGATATCTCCATCTTCACATGCAAACGTTTTCACCTCTTATCCCTGCAAACAGCCACCCCTTGGCTTACCTTGAGCACTCCTGAGGCCCAGCTATGCACTTACCAGCGGTGTAGTCTGTCCACAGGAAGATGGAGCTGGGGGGAAAGTCTGCACTGGCCCCGGAAGCAGGCTCGGGATATGTGGAACATGGTGTAGAAGTGAGGGCATAGTCTACTGGTGCTCACTCCTGTAACCCTGCAAACTTTTTGCCTTGGGTGGGGGGAGTACTGCCAGGGGAGGACCAGAGAGAAGCCTTGTAAAGTCTGATATCCTAGGCCTATCCTGACCAGGTTTAAAAGGAGCACTGCCCCCATAGCCATTAACTGGTGTTTACTGGGCACTAACCTGTGGAAACCACCATGCTAGGCTGAAAAATATGAATAGCAGTGCAAGGGGGTATAGTTTTAAGTGATAAATGGTTAGTATTGTTAAATGGCTATATAAAAATGTTGGTAATCAACTCTCGTATCTCACAAATCTCTACCCCTCTCAGGTTCCTCATCTCAATAAATGGCACTACCACATCAACCCATGACCGTCAGAAACCTGGGAGTCACTCTAAATTTCTTCTACTCCTTTGCCACCATATTGTGCCTCATCCGTTTCCTTTCCCAAATGCCTCTTCACTCAGATTGCTGAGTGCAATACCATCATGGGTGCACACATATACCATCAGATATACTGGTCATGGTTTGTGGAACAATTGAGAGTTATGGAAACTCAGAGAAAAAGCCAATCCTGTCAGGCTGATGTGGTGAGGTGGAAGGCAAGGACTAACACCTGTGTTAAGCCCCTTATTAGGAGTTATCTTTTGGAAGTGGATGGCTCTTGAGGAAAAGACTCATTTTGGATAAGAGATGAGTGGTAAGGCCATTCTGAACCTGGATGATCTTGTGTAGGAGCTTAGGATAAAAAGAGTCAGGCTTTCATTTCTTTCGTTTATTTTTGGGATAGTTCATCCCTAGCTTTAACCAGAGCCATGCTCTTCAGTGGAGACACCAGGATGATTCTATAAGGGCAGAAAGAAGCTACTTTGCATTTCTGCCTTTGTACTTTGCTCTTTCCTATCACCCCTCTAAACCTTTAACTGGGTGGCCTGTTGGATTATCTTTGAGAATCTTCCAACTTCCAGGTTCGTTTAAGAATCCTTTACACAGCAGTGCCCTTAGCTCAGGGAAGGTATCTCTGCACAAGCCTGGGGGAGCAGGCTTCTAGCTTGGCTGGACAGAGGTGTGATGTCAACCTACCACACGGATGATTTTAAGTCAGCCCTGATGTGTACTCAGCTGCCTAGCTCTAAACAGAAGACTCATGAGCAACATGGAACCTCAGCTATTTTATAACCATCCTCCCAAACTTCAAAGCACTTGGCCCAGACGAGCCAATGAAATCTGATATATATATTTTTATTTTTATTTTATGCTCCTCATGTCCATGCAATTGGAATAAACTGTAAATTAGGTGTTATAGCACTGTAGTTTGGTTAGATGCGATGGTTTAGAAATGTAGCTTTAGTTTGTTATAAGATAATGGCTGCTTTGCTTTGTTGTGACAGTAGCAATAAAGTAAAGTTACTGCCATGTAAAATGTGGTAACCAACCCAAACTACTGAAACAGAGCTACAAATCAGAAGCGGCCCAACTCTGAGAACTTTATGTGCAGAAGTGATGGTGAGTTCCCATCTCTGAACATGTAACACAGGGAGGCCTGTCATAGCCATCAATATATGGACTCAGACATTTGCCATTCGTCAAATTATGTTCCTCAAACCTGTATGGGGTAAAATTCTGTTAGAATACAGAAAAACTCCCTGCCATTTACATCACATAGAGGGGAGACCCCACTGAACCTAAGCTGGTATTCCGATGTTTCTGGGCATGTGTGAAGAACTGGTATATTGGTCAGGGTCTCAAGGAACAAATTTCCCGAGAAAATTGGCTGGGAAAGTGCTCTTCTGTGCAGATGCCTGAGAGAAAGCCTGAATTGGAGAGGAAAGCTTTGTATTTGTGTTAGATATTGGTCCCTATTTTGGCCCTACGAATGCGTGCCTGTTTCTTACGGAGGGGGCTCTGGACAAAGGTTGAAGATTTTTTTTTTTTAAGGAACCATAAGTGAAGGGACTACCACAGAATTGTTTTAATGCCCTGGTAATAAAATGTGCATGGAGTTGGGGAGAGAGACATTTTCACTGGGGGGCTCCCAAGTAGTGAGGACAATAGGGGGCATGACACCATCCTGACTTCTGACAAGTTGGTAACTTTGGAGGCAGCAGGAGGGAGGCAGGGCCCTTGGCATTGGCCTCAACTTTCTCGTAGATCTTGGCGGCAGCTACAGCAGCAAGGCACCACCACCAGGGGCTTTAAGTTGAGCCAACATCAACAAGAAAAGTAAGAGACAATCCATGAGCTCATGTGAAACAGCTCAGGAATGCCAGTAAATATTGGCAGGGGCTGGGGAGAGAGAGACCCAAGTGTGTACCTTGCAGAGTGCTTAGTTACCAAAGGTTAGGCAGTTGCTGGCAAACACCAGCAAAATCTGGGCTGTTACTACCAACGTGACCCTCTTTGTACTGGCCAATGCAATATAAGTTGCAAATGGGAAGGACTTTGCTTTGATACTAATAGTTAATATTTATTTAGTATTTACTATGTACTAGAGATTGCCTTCCACACTTTTCATGTATTATTTAATCTTCACCGTAACCCTATAAAATAACTCCCATTGTTTGCTTCATTTCTCAGATGAAAGATCTGTAGCACATTAGTCCTACCCAAGATCATAAATGCTAAGTGGCCAGAGCTGGGAACTAAAGCCATAGAATCTGACTCTCCAGCTGTGCTCGTGACCCTTACGTGATTCCCTCTTATTCACACTATTCTGAGAGCTACTTTCTGTATGGCATTGCAGAGTGATGTTCCTCTACCAGACAATTTTCCTGGGCCCTGAGATACCCACTAACACAGCTATATCATTCGATTTATATGGGTTTATAATACCATGGAAAATATACAACAATATGCGCCTCTTCAAACACACGCTTGTCGTAGGAAATCGATTTCTTGAGCCTATAGTACAGTTTAATTTCTGTTAATTTGGTAGAAAAGGACAAATATTCTGAGAAACACTAACTAGGTCCCAGAGAAAAAAATGTTATATTTTGTGTACAGTGACCCACTGTGAAGCCACCCAGTTCTCTTAGAACTCCATTTAAACTCAGGCCAAACGGGCCCTCCCAAATGGCCTTGGAAATAACTTCCGAATGTTCAGATACCTTACATGTAAAAGGTACATTTAACCAAATACATAAAATTCACGGGGGTGGAGGAGAGGGCTCAACTTTGTTTATGGACTTTCTGATTTTTTTTTTTTTTTTTTTGGTTGGTTAAAAACTGACAGACTGTATTACAGCTAACATTCCCGTATTGATTATACCATTTCTGAGGCTGGCCTCTCTGTGACAGGAGCAGCATAATTAGTTTTTTCCTTGTTAAATATTTGTAAATCATTCGTACTTTTATGGGGTACATAACCTAGCTGTTACCCTTCAAATAATCTTCTTGTAACTTGTTTAAACAAGAAATATCTCCTAGAGTGTGGCGTCACTTCTGTCCTTCAGTGAAACTACAACATAAAGACTTCTCTTGCTTGTGAAATACAAAAGGGCGTCCATGCCATGGTTACACAAAATAGGTCTGTGAGAGGCTCTGTCCAAACAGACTCAAGAACACCCACTGCTTGGGGCCGGCCCGGTGGCGCAAGCGGTTAAGCATGCGCGCTCTGCTGCAGCGGCCTGGGGTTCATGGGCCCAGATCCCGGGTGTGCACCAACGCACCGCTTGGCAAGCCATGTTGTGGCGGGGTCCCATATAAAGTAGAGGAAGATGGGCACGGATGTTAGCCCAGGGCCAGTCTTCCTCAGCAAAAAGGAGGAGGATTGGCATTGGATGTTAGCTCAGGGCTGATCTTCCTCACCAAAAAAAAAAAAAAAAAAAAAAGAACACCCGCTGCTGCCTAGTTGCTCTGCTTACATCATGGGGAAGCAGCTGGACTGGGAAAAAAATGTTTGATTTGGGTTTTTTGCTTTTTGTTTATGTTCATTTATTTTAAGCTACTGGTAGCCACAATTGTCAATCTCAATCATTTGGGGTTCACAGTGGAAAAAGTATTAATATCACTTATAATTAGATCACCACATGGTTATCTTAAAGTATGCATTTATAGATGCAACTCTGCAACACGACTTTCTCTTTATTGTGCCCATTGAGAGTTGCTACCTCAAAAATAGGCAGCATGACAGGCCATCCAAATTCCAACACGCTACGATTACTCAAAAGGGTCTTGGGAATCCTCTTTGGGTGTGGACTTTCCAGCACAATCTTCTGACTAGCTTTAACTATCATAAATCCTTTTTTTCTTTTAAAAGAGTGAATTTGATTCTGATTAAAGACCAAGAATCACTTGAATATAAATCTGATAAATAACTTGCGTTAAAAAAACTGCGTATGTTGATATAACATACATAAAATAGTGAAATATAAACGTAAAGTGAAGAGAAGGATTGTGTCTAGTGATTTGTAAACAAGCCAAAGGTCTGTGGCAGGAAGAGCAGTGTCCCTGCAACAGGCACATACCCTGAGCACCAGCCCCATGTTTGCAGGTGGCAGAAACCTGTTCAGACAAGTTTAGGTAAAAATTATAAGAATGCACAATAGTTCATAAAACCTGAGGGCAGGAAGTAAAGTTGGGCCCCATGAGAGACCACAATCATAAATTAGAAAGCCATACCAAAGGAGGAAAACACGTTTACTCTTCCTGAGACCACTGGATCCCATCGCTGCGTTTCATGGCGCCTCTTCTTCAGTCTGTCTCTGCAGATGGGCTGGCTACTTCCACAGGACCTCAATTCAAAGAACTAGTTACGGATGAGCTGAGACTAGGACACCTAAATTAGCAAGAAAGAGAAGCTGCTGGGCTCATCCAGGCATGCTGTGGGATGGAGGTGTGGGATGTGGGAGGCAGGCAGACACAGCACAGTAGAGAGCAGAGGAGGTGAGGTGTTTCTGCTTGGCCCAAGGAGAAACTGAAGACATAAGACCACTGTTTAGTTACCTGTGAATACCCAAGATGTCTTGCTTTTGAACTAGAATTTAGTGTTTAAATGTCTTTGAAGGAAAGACACCTGTGGACCAGATTTCAAATGCTTTGCATCCAGGTGAAGGCTCCAGAGAAGGCAGTTCAATAATTTGCCTACCTGATAGGTAAAGAAAGACTTGCAGGTAGGCAACGAATTCTTTGTTTGCTATTCAGTCTCTAACTCATCTTTTTTAGAGTAAAGGCCAAATTTTAGACATCTCTATGGAAAAGAAATGAGCAGTCATAAAAGTCGGTTCACGCCATCCAGTCCCCTCTATTCTTTTTGCATCCCAGGCAATTCAGTGCATGGCAATCTGTATCAATTATTATTACAGCTGCACCATATGGTTTTCCTGTATGTGAACATACACAGACACACACACAGATTAGGATAATAAAAACCTTAAATTTACATATATTTTATTGTATTCCAAAATGTTTTAAAATTTTTATTTCATGCAGACAGAGCAGTATTAGGTTGAACCATAGAAGATTGTCATTTTTATTGGTCAAAACTGGCCAAATATGGACAATTTTATATATTTCAACCTAATATTAGTATAACCATTTAATACAAGAGTCAACCAATTTATAGAGGTGTTAAGCAACCAACTTGAGCTTTCCTGGTTCACAAGTGCTAGAGATGGAACTAGAAACCGTGTCTTCTGACCCATAACTCAGTGTCATTTCCACTACAATATTATATATAAGGACAGAGCATCCCCATATGTAGTATAAACCAAGCCCAAGCATCTCGACTACGTTTATTTTGTGATAAATTCACTATAGATAAAGATAATGAGAAAAACTTCAAGAAATCTGCTTTAAATGTTATTCATTAATTTTTTGCAAACTCATGCATTTTTTTCCAAATTAGCAAAGTGCAAAAAATCAAGTCATTTATGCTGTGAAAAGATTACATATTTAATTTTTCAAATTAGTTGGCTATGAGTAAATTATTTTTTACCTCTGCTGTTTAGGGTTCAGGGAGCTAAAGAAAAGAAAAAAGAATTATGTCTGGTTAAATGAAAAAAACGAAATTACTATGTCATGAAAAATTATTTCTTTACATCTCTAATTTTTTTTTTAAACAAGTGAGCCAAAGTCTCTCTGTTTTGAGAAACACAGAAGTATATCTTTTGTTTCTGCTATAGTCTGCTTAAATAATGTCTGAATTGGAATTCAAATCAATAACCCAATCCCTTTTCTGATTAAACTGATGTTTCTTTAAAATATAGATGTGCTTCAAATGAGTAAATCGTTTATAACTTGTTAGCTTTTTTTTTTATTGCTACAGGGGATTCAAGCATATTATTATACATGCAATGTTTTCCCAAGATTTAGCAAATGACTATCAAACATGGAAATACAGTTTAACAACTTAAACTAAAAGAAATGTACATCATTCATTTAAATTCAATTAGCTGACTGCTTCCCAGCAAATGGCACTAGTTAAGTGTCTCAAGTCTGTGGTGTGGGAATTCCACTGGTCCGGCGAGCCCCTGATTTCTCTGAGCGGCTCGGCAGTTGTTCGGTCGCCCTGGAAGATAGATCCTTTCTCCCTAGGCTGCACTCACAGCTTCTCAGGGCACCGGGAAGATGGCACTGATTTGTTTACCCATGAATGCTTTTTTGAGAGGAGAGAGACATTTGTGCCTCAATATTTTCCCTCCGGACAGAAACTTGAGGTGGTGGAGGGAGAGTATGCCTGTGTCATTTTACTGTTTTTATCTTTCTAGCTATTTGAGAAGATTTTTCTTCTACCTTCCAAGCTTAAAACCTAACAAGCAAACAAAAATTTTTCACACCATTACTCATTATTATTTCCAAACAAAGACAAATTATCAAAAAAATTCAAGATGGGAAGAAATCTCCAGAAATGTTGTCTGATTGCATGTGTAGTTATCTGATGTCTGATGGATTCAGTCAGTAGGGGAGGCCCTATGGGAGAAAATCAGAAAAATATCTCTCTGTATATGCACCTCTTTGGTCTATGACTACAAGGTTGTCCATGTTGAGTGAAAACAATACATCTATGGTAATCTTTTGTTAACACATATATTCTTGGTATCATATTCTTCATTGGTTATCATTTTGATGTGTATGATCCAATTTTCTCTTTCAACAAAGTCGTTGCTTAACCTTGATTTCATGGGTAAGAAATAGAATATAAAAAGGCCAAAAATTAGTAGTGTCAGTGGCAATTACTGCATAAAAGTAAATAAATAAATAGTAGCCCAGAGCTACTAGAACCCCAAAACTCAGTGGCTAAAAACATTAAGCATCTTTTATTGCTCATAAGTCTACAGATCAGCTGGGTAGTTCTGGTCTCTCTCTGCTGGGCTTACTCTTATCAGCCGTGGGTTGGGTAGTCAGGTCTGTTGGTCATGGCTGGGATCTCTCACATGTTTAGGGGTCATCTGGGGGCTGGTGGGTCTAGGATGGCCACACTATTTTGTCTGATGATTGGCTGAATCTTGACTACGACAACAGGGGTGACTTACTGGTCCATTATCTCAGCGTGCAGCAGGCTAGCCCAAGCTCATTCACATGGTAATGACAGGGGTCCAAGAGAATGAGTGAAAAGGTTCAAGGCCTCTAGAGGTTTTAGTTTCAGATCTGGCACATCGTCACCTCCATCAAATTCCACTAGCAGAAGCAACTCACAGCTTTAGGCCAGATTCAAGGGTAGAGGAAAGAGACTCCACCTTTAATGGAGGGAGCCACAGAGTCACATTGCAAAGGGTGTGGATACAGGGAGGTGTAAACATTTGTGGCCATATTTAAAATCATTCTATCACAGGCATTAATAGAATGTTTCCAAAGTATGCTCCACAAAACACTAGTTCCATATGCTACTAATCGGTGGTTTGCAAAACAACACACATGCACACATATAAAAAGGGAAAAGGGCGGATTTCCATGACCAAATACAGTTGGAAAACTGCATTTATGGGATCCTCCTCTGTAATACCTAAAAATGAGCTAGCAGAATAAATGACCCCCAACTCTCTCAGCAAGGGCAGCTACAACTCCCCATAAGTTCAGGAGTTCCTTCTCTCGGCAGCAGGGGTTTCACTAAGACTCAATTTCCCAAGGGCCCCCCAAGTCTCCAGATGCTGGGCAACTGGAATTTCCAGCAATCCTCAAATGGCTGGTGTCCAAGTTCAGACGCTAGACGTCTGCGCCCAGTTCTCCTCATTGAAGACTGTTCTCCTGCTTACATCAGACAAAGGGAGAGCAATAGGGTGCCAGACTTCTTTACAGGAACACAGCCCCTTAGGGTATCCAGCTGTGCCCTGCCCCAGCATAGCTCTCTCACATCTCCACAGGACTCTGAAAGAGCAGCGCCGGTACACCTGCTGAGATCCTACACCAAGCGACGTTGGCTGGTGTTTGCGCACAGGCCATTGCATGAGAGGGTCAAACAAAAATTATCAGGATTCTTTACTGTAGAACCTAGTGCCTTTGTTGATTGACTCTTCAATAGACAGAATATACAGTTTCCCAAGCTTTTTTGACTAAGGAAACTTTTTTCAAGGAGCACCTTGCTGGACTGGTATTCTATAGAATGCGCTTTAGAGAATGATATCTCATTTAAAAGATGCATTTCAGCAGAATAAATACATCAAAATGCAAATTCATATAAAATGCTCGTTGTTTATTTTCTCACATATGCTTATTCTACTTTTAATCCCTTCTGAGGAATTTCTGACAGTCAAAATAAGCAACTAAATGGAAGTGACTAGAAAAACAAATAAGTTGAAGTTAAAGAAGGATAAGACTAAGAAGGAAAACAGTTAAAGCTGTCAGGTAAAATAGCCCAGGGCCTGGAAATTATGTTAGGCGTCCCAGAAAAAGTGGGTTGAAACAGAATCTGAACACAAAATTTAATTTGAATGAGTAAACAAAGAAAAGTAATAATTTATTATTCATTTAATGAATCTTAGTTGTGCCTCTTCTATCTGCCCGTCACATAGGTTACTGGGGACATGAAGTGAATAAGATAGAGCCCTTGTCCTCAAGAGGCTTACAATCTAGAGCAGGAGTCATCAAACTAGGGCCTATTGCCAAATCCTGCTCACCACTTGATTTGGCAAATAAAGTTTTATTAGAACACAATCATGCTCATTTGTTTATGTATTGTCTTCACTGCTTTGATGCTACAACTGCAGAATTGTGTACATGCTGCAGAGACTGGATGGCTTGCAGACCCTAAAATATTTGCTGTCTGGCCCTTTATAGAAAAAGTTTGCTGACTGCTGATAGACTATAAGTCCATCTTTAACTACTCCGGCTCTGTATTCTTCCTCTTAGAGAATGCTTTTTCTTCCCTTATGGTTTCAATTACTTCTTCTGCAGAAGTGACTCTGTAATCTCTGTACCCAGTTATAGGCAGTGGAGGTATTTCTAGAATTTCTCAATTCATTCTGTGAAAGCAATTACCTGCTGTGCCTACTCTACATGTTATTCCTCTGTCTAGGTCAGAGCTGACATGTAGATTAGAGAGAAACAAGAAATGGGACCATTCAGATTTGAGGTCCATATGGAATACTTTAGTATTTCTCTAATCATATCTTGCTTTACTTTGGAAGTTCTCAAAGTGCTTTACCATAATTAGCTTGTTTAACATGCCAGGGAAATTTTAAAAAATCATTGACATTATCACTGTCCAGTTGTGAAAGCAGACATAAGGAAGTTCAGTGATTCACAAAAGGACTTTATTCCCCAACAGCGAGTTACCCCTAAATTTTAGCAACAAAGCTCCTCCTTCATTATATCCCATGCAGGAGCTCGACTTCCGTTACACTGGACTTCCGTGAATTTTCTCCTCCAGGATCTAATTTCAATTTAGCTATTCCCTGCCCCAAATGTTGCATGGAAAGAGGCATATCCTATGCTCAGCATTATCATTACACAATAATGATTGTGCAAAAGTCGGTCTTATTTTTTTTCCCCGAGGTGTTATCTCTACCTCTCTGCCTCCATCATGGTTCGCTTCCTTGCTGCTCCTGCTTCCACTGCTAAGGTTGTTTTTCTGACTGTGTAAAGGTGACAATGGTAAATCCAACCAGCTCTGGACGAGTGGAAAGCCTCTATGTCTGTCCCTTTTCTTTAACAAAAGCACTTCCTTAAGGAAAAGATGACTTCTCTCTGCTAGTTCTGAAAAGCAAATTTCTGGGAACATTAGAGATATTGGAAGTTTAAGAGGTTTTCATAAAAGAAATAGAAGCTTGACTATTTTTCTCCTAGGACTGGTGGAGCTCAGCTGCTGTATAGCTCTGAAACTCCACTCACTCACTCTGTCCTCCATGTATTGTATTTCAATAAAAACTTAATAAACAGAATATTAAAGATTTGAAGAATTATACAAAGTATTCAATTTCTAACCCTGCCATTTGTTTTATTTTTATGAGATATCAGGACCAGTTTAATAAGTATAATAAACATAAACTCTGGCATTTATAACACTATTCACCAGATTAATACCAGATAATATTTTCTAGAAGTGCCATTTTAATGGGAATAAATGGATAAACAGATATGTCTTAGACTTACTCTACCAAGATTGTAAGACCTCAATTTTTGAAAGCAAATTAACAAAGAAAATCAATATTTTCCCCATTAATTCTATATTCACTGAAAGGGTTTTATTAATAAAAGATAGCAAAAGATACACTGGTATTGGACCAGCCAAGGTCGCCTTTGATGAATATTAAAAAGAAAGAGTTCTTCCCACTCTTAGTTTTAACTGATGGCCCTGGGCTTGTTCCTATAGGTCTCTTTACAAAATCCCTTGTGTGTGCACATGAGTACCATTGCCAGTTCATATTACCAGATTCATCTGAGGCAGGGGGCAGTATGGTATGTTTTATTATTATTTCTAATTTATTATCTCCCACTGCCATTTTGCTTCCTATCTCCCAGCTAAGACCTTCCAAGATGTTGACGACTTCAAACAAGACCCAAAGACACAAAAGAGAATATCAAGAGAAATGGGTCCTTCTTAGACCTCAAAGAAAGAGGGAGGAGGTAAGCATTCAGGAAATTGAACCACTTAGGGAAAAGCTACATGTCACACTGCAGAGAATGTGTAGTTCAATTCCTTGTAAGTTACTTGTAATCTAAATATTTTTTTAAAAAACCCCAAACCTCAGTATTGTCAATGAATGATGCCCAAACCATGGTAAGATATTATATTCACACATAAAACTGCAAAAAAATTAAAAACTTTAATCAATGTCAAGTGTTGGTGAGGGTATGTGGAAAGGAGTATTCCTCTACACTGCTAGCGGGAGTTAAAATAGTTATAGAAACTTTGGAAATCAGTTTTGTAGCATTGATGACAATTTAAAACATACATATGCTACAGTGCAGCAAATCCATTTTTCACCATCTAACTTAGAGAAACTTTCATATGTGATTACAAAGAGTCATATGCATGGATGTTCATTGTGGAATTATTGGTGATAGTTGAAGTTTGAATCAGCCTAAGTGTCTACCAATCGACTTTGATGGAATGTGGTGCAACAGCTGTGGACTATGCTGTGTTCCATATATTTTAATATGGAAACATAGAAGATTTGTTCTTCAGTGAAAAAGCAAGTTGCACAGCATACATTTAGTATGATGCTACTTATGTAGAAACACGTACACACACACACAAACAACTTCATGCACACGTGCACACCAAACCACGCTCTCTGTGTTGTATTGATATTTGTGTTTTTTTATAAATAACAGAAAATAGTTTGATATGATTCTCACCAAACTGATAACCGAGCTTCTCTTCCTCTGAAAAGAGGGGAAAGAAACTAAGACTCTTCACAAGGAGGATGTGTTTGTGTAATATTTCCTTGTTTAAAAAATTAAAAATAAAATATACTCTGAAAAACTGGGTAAATGTCCAGAGTGTGGTGATGAAAAAATTAATATTTATTAGGCATCTATAATGTGATAGGTATTCTATAAATTAAGACATCCTATTGTGATCAGTAGAATGATAAGATAATCCCCAAGACTCCCAACCTTGGTGAACACACACAAACACTAATCTAGGTACTGCCGAGAAGGGATTTTTCAGATGTAATTAAGCCCCAAATCAATTAACCTTAAGATAGAGAGATTATCTGGGTGGCTCTGAACTAATCACATGAACCCTTTAAAAGCAGAAAGTTTTCTCTCACTGGTCACAGAAGAGGAAATCAGAGATTCAAAACACATGAAGATTGTCACGCTTTGTTGATGGCTTGAAGAGCAGAGGCCACATGGCAAGGAATGCAGATGGCCTTTAAGGAGCTAAGAGCAGCCAGCAAGGAAAATGGGGACCTCCATCCTACAAGCTGAAGGAAATGAATTCTCCCAACAACCAATAGGCTTGGAAGAGGATCCGTAACCCCAAATGAGAATTGTCATCTCACTGACACCTTGATTGCAGCTCGATGAGACCCTGAGCAGAGAATCTAGCCATGTCAAACCCAGACTTCTGACCAACAGAAACTGTGAGATAAGAAATGTGTGTTGTGTTCAATTGCTATGTCTATGGACATTTGTTATGTAGAAATGTAAAACCAATGCAGCTATGTCTTGCTGTAGTAATAAATAACCCTTATTCTTCAGCAGGTTAAGAGAATACACAGTCACCTCTTTCTCCAGCTCTATGCCTCTTGTGAATGTCCGGAGGTGGGGTGGCATGTGCTCCCCAGAATTGTTCAGAAATACAGGATGAACTGCATTTTACAGAATATGTGATCCCTCAGATTCTCAGGGGAAGAGACACCTGGAGGGTTGTACACCAGCTCTTGTGTCCCTTGGCCCAGGGTGTCAGACTCAACCCACTGGCCAGAACTAGGCACATGACACCACCTTGCAAGGCAGCAAGGAAATGCAAAGGAGCAGATGCAATATTTGGTGAACCCTTCTCCATCTGCCATAAGAGTGATGAAATTCTTACTATGACCTTGAGAGAAATGTATTATCAATAGCTTTCAATGGATGGGCTAACTGAAGCTCAGAGAGGACATGAAACTTGCTCGGGGACACACAGGTGACAGAGTCTGAATATGAACTTAGTTCTGTGTATCTGTGAAGCACACATTCTTTTCACTCTACCATGCTGCCTCTTCCCAGCATGAAGGATCTTCTAAAGAGACTACTAAAGAGGCTTGGTTTGGAGAAGAAAATATGCGATTTGGCCAGAAGTGGAAGGTCATCCCAAACCCTGGATCTTTGACTCACCTTCTGAACCAGCACATGATGTCTCAGTCTCCCCACCCGTAACACGAGACTGAACCCATATTTCATCAAATCTATAGTGCAATGGATTATAAAAATTTGCTATTATTTTATGTACCACTAAGAAAAACTGTGACCAATTAAATTATGATGTAGCAGTGATTACAAGACACAACTTAATAGTGAAAGAATGAACATCTCAGATTGCTGAAATATAGTGATAACTACCTACTCCTCCTTACTTGAAGGTTCTGTAGGTAAAAATACCATAGTGGAGTGTCGTCATTATAATTTGGTCTTAGGGCTCTATAGAGCTGGACTGTGATTAATACAGAAAATTATTCACTTGAGAAACTTTAGGTCCTCTCAGTAACTTGTATGAGACTTGTGCCTACTTCTGAGCAGGTTTGGGACAATTAATCAATAAAGAAATATTATACATTTAGGGAAGACAATAGCAACTTACATTTTACTATATGCAAATAATGTTCTAAGTATCTTAAATATTGCAACAAAATCCCTATGAGTTAGATTATATATATATATATATGTATTATAAATTCATTATAAATATGAAAAATTTGATGCACAGGGAGATCAAACAAAGGCACATAGCTGGAAAAAGGCAAAATGAGGATTCAAACCCAGAAATCTGGTTCTAGAACCCAAGGTTCTAACCCAACGCTATAATCTACCAGCCAATCTTATTCCCTTCTCTGGCTTCCGTCCAAATCTTCTATTCATTAAGAATTTCCATCTACTTTGTTCCTGCCTTCAAATCCACACCTATTTTCAGACCATAGTTTACATTTCCCTTTCTTTAACAACCTCTGTTGTTCTCAAGTGGGAATGAGTTTTGTTTTCTCCAAACCCTTGCAAAAGATACTGCATCAGTGAAGGTATAGATGGCATTCTGTCTTGTACACTATTAGTATTCAATAAGCATTTGTGGTTGGTTGAAAAATGCCCTCCTCCCCAAACATCTACACCCTGTTTCTGGGATCCTGTGAGTTATCTTATATGGCAAAAAAGTATCTTTGCAGATATGTTTAAGTTAAGGTCCCTAATGAAATGGAGAGATTACTCTGGATTATCCAGGTAGTCCCTACGTGCAATCACATGTTTCCTTGTAAGATGGAGGCAGAGGGAGATTTCACACACACACACACACACACACACACACACACACACAGATACAGAAAAGGAGAAGGTAATGTGACCATGGAGGCAGAAATTGGAATGACACAGCCACAAGCCAAGGAATGCTGGCAACCACAAGAAGCGGGAAGACACAAGGAACAGATTTTCCCCTACAGCCTCCAGAGGGAGCATAGCCTTGCTGACATCTTGATTTAGAAGCAGTTAATATAGATTTTGGACTTCTTATCTCTATGACAATATAAATTTATGTTACTTTAAACCTCTCAGTTTGTACTAATTTGTTATAGTAACCACAGGAAACTAACACAGAATTACTCAATTCAATTTAATATTTTTAAAATAATTCATTCAAGTCAGTTAAATAATTTTTCATTTTTGAACTGGATCTTTGCGTGCAGAATCCTGAATAATGAAATTGTATTATAAAGATGTAACTCTGTATTATGCATTTTGGCTAATTATAGCAAAAAGTTGTGATTTCATCATAGGACATTATGAAAGGAAAAAAATCTATGAGTGTATGTAATGTCAGTCCAACTTTCTGTTTGCGGTTACAGGAACACGATATGATATGGTGTGTTGATGTCTGTTACTAAAAGCAAAAGCTTCTCAAAACAAAATTTTCATCTTTTATTGACTTCTTCCAGTAAACGGGCACATGAGCTGGCTTTGAGGTTAAGTGATAAGTTTCGTTTCTCACCAAAAACATCTCTATTGTTTATTTTTTTCTGGTAGAAAAATAAAATGAGCAATTTTAGAAATCCAAAAGGTATCCCCTCAAAAGTATTATGTGAAAAGGGCTAGCACTTTCCAAGAAAGGCTCATGCTCTTCACTCTCAGGCACTAAGATTTATTACTGAAGACTTTTCCTAGTATTTCTTAAATTCTTAACCACTAAAATATCTTCGTTTATTTTCTGAATTAAATATAAAATCTCTATAACCCTCCCCAAAAAAAGGAGAAAGTCATTTCATGAGAATTTGATCAATACAAAATTAATATTGCAGGTACAATGAAACTCTGGAGAGGGTTCATAATAAAAAACTTCAATACATAGTGTAAATGCTGCCAAAATAAGCAGGAAGTTACTTTTCGTTTGAGCAGTCGGATTTTTCTTCTGTCTGCAAACAGAGCAAAATTCAGGACATTTCACTACTGGAGAATCTCTGATGAGTGGGTAGTAAAATACCCACCTTTCTGACTGCCACTAGATATCAAAAAATTACTCACTTCTGACTCAGTAATTACCCACCAAAAATTTAGATCAAGTGGTCTTCACGTCACCCAAATTAGTACCTGACAAGGAATGCTTTTGGCAAGGTTAGCAGCTGAGAAACAGGAAGTGAGTTGCAAAATATTATTAAAACTTGAAAATAACAGCCTTAAAGGTGTGTGATCTACCATTCAAATACACAAAAGCTACTACAGAGAGGAAAATCATGCTTAGGCAGAAGGGACACTCAGGGAGCCAGTGGAGGAGATGAAGCAGAGGAAATGTCACTCTATCTGCGCTCACCCAAAGAACCACCGCCAGTTCCCTGCCGGGCCATTATTATTATTACCACTATCTTTCATTTTTTTTTAATTTAGATCACATTGGTTTATAACAGTGTGTAAATTTCAGGTGTACATTATTATATTTCACCTTCTGTACAGACTGCATTGTGTTCACCACCAAAAGTCTAGTTTCTATCTGTCACCATACATGTGTGTCCCTTTATCCCTTTTGCCCCCCTCCACTCTCTTCCCCTCTGGTTGGTTCTCCATATCTCCATATCTTTGTGTTTGTTTGTTTATCTTCCACGTATGAGTGAAATCATATGGTATTTGTCTTTCTCCATCTGACTTATTTCGCTTAAACTAATACCCTCAAGGTCCACCCATGTTGTCACAAATGACACGATTTTGCCTTTTTTATGGCTGAGTAGTATTGCATTATATATATATACTACATCTTCTTTATTCATTCATCCATTGATGGGCACTTAGGTCGGCTCCAAGTTTTGGCTATTGTGAATAATACTGCAATGAACATAGGGGTGCATATATCTTTTTTGATTGGTATTTTCATGTTCTTTGGATAAATACCCAGAAGTGGAATTGCTGGCTCGTAAAGTATTTCTATTTTAAATTTTTTGATAAATCTCCATACCATTTTCCATAGTGGCTGCACCAATGTGACAAAGTCTTGTAACAGTATATGGAAGGAGATAGAAGTTCCAGATGTTTGTTTACAACTGATTCAGAGGGCCACAATCGTGCTCTGAAAAACTCTTGTCAGTGGTTGGACTACTTCCTAAGCCAGATATAGTCCAGGGTTCAGATTCCTTCATAGCCCTACAAGGATGACAAGAGGCTCACTTTAGAATCTGACCAGGCATGTCATGTGACTCAAGTCTTCATGTTTGAGGAAACTTGGCATGAGTCAAAGAATTCAGCTTGTCTCTGTCTTCATGCTGAGTGTCATCTGGAAATGGATGCAGATCTCTCAGGAGAATTGAGTGATTTCTTGATATTTTGACTTTAAATTAGTCTAACCGGGTCACTGAAATTCAATTTTTTTGTTCAAACATTATTTTTGGTAGGATCATTGCAGTATTCACTCACCACTCAATCCATATTCCTATAATTCAACTTGAACATTACAAATATAGGCTTTAAAGGTGCAGTGACTTCTGAATTATATTGTCATATATTTTTTTGTTGATTCACATATAGTGCGTGTGATCAAAAACACTAATAACACTCTTCATTAAGGACTGCTTTTGCCACTCAGAAGACCTTAGTCAAATGGTATTTTAGTAGAAAATAAAAAAACAGCAAGCACTGAACCAGAGCAGAAGTCGCCAAATTATGGCCCATAGGCTAAATCTGTCCTAGTCCATTTGCTTCCATATGTCTGTGACTGCTGTCCTTGTCACAATGACTGCAGAGTTCAGTGGCTGCAACAGAGACCACAAAGAAGAAAGTATTTACTACCTCACTCTTTGCAGGAAAAAATTGAGAACCGCATAAATTGCACTGGATAATCGTATAGATATTATGTGGATTGAAGTCTTTACCACAGGAACATTGTCTGGTTTCTGTATCATTATTGTCTGAGACTCTCTTGACTGTATTCAAGACCCTCCATGATCAGGTCCCCTGTCCTATTACCCTAACACTTTTTGTCCAGTCCTGTCCAGTACTGCGTTCCTCAAACACACTGTGCACATTCACACATGAATATTGTTGCTAGGCTTCTGGGATACAAAGTCTATTAAGATTTGATTCTTTTGCTATTTAGCAGGAGCTCACTACCTAAAAAGTACAGTGCCTGCGACAGAGTAGGTGTCACCTACACAGGTACCTTACTGGTAGTTGAAATCAATTGAGCTGAATTAAAATACATAGAAGAGAACTGTTGTAACAAGTGTACTCCCATCCTGGCATCACATCCAAATCAGACTAAAAAGTCTTCTCTGTACTACAAACTTGTAGAAGAAATTCCCTGATCAATCCTTGAAAAATTTACTTAGCATTTTCTAAGTTGTCACACAGCAAAATTAATCTACACTAATTGAAGCATTTTACTAAATTACTCTTTCTATATAGGTCTTGAAAAAATTTTTTTCTGTCGGAGAGAGAGAGATTGAGAGAGAGAAATAGGACTGATATTCTGAACATTAAGGACTGCTTTGTTTTGGCTATGGATAATTATTTATGCCATGTCATAGATTCCATTAAGATATTTCTTGATAAAGTAACATTATTGGTACTGCATTTTTCTCCTGAGGTGATACTTGAGGGGGCCACTTATGAAATTGTGTTTAAATGAAGACTAATTAATTGTAAAAGGACATCTTGGAAAAGATTGCTCAAATTAAATAATAATTACCAAATATCCTCTTCACTTTATGCTATGTAGACTCAGCCTCTAAGTTTCACCAAGCTCTTAACAAGTCCGTCCTGTCTGGTAATTACTCAATAATCTCTTCCTTCAATAGTATAAACCGCTCAGGTTTTTCACAGCTTCTTAAAAAAATTAAAAAAAAATAAAAAGAAGAAGAAGGGTAAAAAACCATTTCACCTTTGATTTCCATCTGGGCATATATCACTTAAGGATTGAAGACATTTTTAGTTCAACAGCACATCTAAAATACTCCAACAATAACCGTATGAAGAAAATCATTGGTGTTGCTTTCAGGTATCCAATAGATATTGTTACTGTAAGTTTGGTTTCAAACTGGAATCTGAGACCTTTCTGGGACTGAGACCTGAATACTCTTACCCACTGTGACTATTATGCGATGTTAAAAAAATAAGTATGTCTGTTAAGCACTAGGTAGAAAGGAGGAATGGTGACTTATGAAAATATACATGTCATTTGGATCTGTTCTAGAAGCAAAGTACTTGTTCATGGGACAAGTGTCATAGTCACTCCACAAGCCTTCATCAAGTCTCACTGAACCTGGGTACAAAGCAGGTTGCTTGCCTTCATGACAAGTTTGTGTGGTATCCATTTCACTTGTCTAAGTGTGAGGGGCATACACAATTTGAGAAGTTATACCAAGATGACTTCCTAAACTCTTAGAAAAAATAGAACCAACTCCAAGACTTATTAAAATTTACTTAACTTGAAGCTTAAATAAAAGTTTCATGAGTAAAGGAAGAGTGAGGTGGGGGTGGAAGGTGTTCAACAACAAATATCCAGCTGTACCCTCTAGCTATGGACTGCATTGTGTCCGTCCAAAATTTATATGTTGAAGCTCTAACATCTAATGTGATAGTATTTGGAGATGGGGCCTTTGGGAGGTAATTAGATTTAAATGAGGTCATGAGGGTAGGGTCCTCATGATGGAACCAGTATCCTTATAAGAAAAGACATCAGAGAGCTCGCTGTCTCTCACTCTCTCTCTCTGCCACGTGAGGACACAGCAAGAAGGCGGCCATCTACAAGCCAGGAGAGAGTATTCACCAGAATGTGACCATGCTGGCAGCCTGATCTCAGACTTCCAGCCTCCAGAACTGTGAGAAATAAATTTCTGTTGTTTAAGCCACCCTGTCTATGGTATTTCGTTATGGCAGCTCGAGTTGACTAAGACACCTGGTATCCAGAGGATTTTCATATCTTTTAATAAAGGCTGTAACTGAAGGAGCGGCCTGAGTCTGATGCCTTGATTAATACATAAACAGACTCTGAATGGCTCTTCCACTACTTATCGCCAAGATACAATCTGGCACAACAGTTTTGTTTGATAGACAGCATTGGCCCGTGCTTGTCAACTAGCCAATGTGAAATAAC
This sequence comes from Ceratotherium simum simum, assembly GCF_057802395.1. Lineage (NCBI taxonomy): Eukaryota > Metazoa > Chordata > Mammalia > Perissodactyla > Rhinocerotidae > Ceratotherium > Ceratotherium simum. The sequence continues at coordinate 25,733,339 of NC_141910.1, forward strand.
ATTATTACTGTATAATGTCAAGTTAGGCTGCATAATATTTCCATTGTATGACACGCATGATGAAGACATTTCAGAGTTCTCAACTGTTTATATAATTAGCATTACATATTTATAAAATTGAGGTACCACTATCACCGTTATTACCATATTTCCTTCCTTCCAGGGTGCTGATATGTATGCATGTTCACTTTCGAGAATGATCAGAGGAAATGCCTCCATCTCCAAAGGATCTCTGTGTCCCCACAGTCCCCATAGAAGGCATCTGAACCTCCCACTTTATCTTGTGACCTTGCCCAAAATAGAATAACCAGGGCCAGCTTGAGGAATGAGAGGAGAGAACAAGAGGGACCCAGCCTAAAAGACCTGGCTCCTAGTATAGTTTTTCTCTCTACTGCTGGTTTGAAAGGATTATGTAGCCATAGGCTATCTCCAGATAGAAAGATGGTTCAGTGACATCCCTTTGGTAAATAAGTAGCTATTCCTCCTCCCTCTAAACGTCACATTGAAGTAGGCTGTGTTTTCTGATTAATTCAGCTTGAATACCGCTGACTGTCTGTCACTGTAGTCATATGTCACTGGTGGCAGCTCAGAGAGTCTAACCTTCTCTAACATCAGTGCACACAATTCATTTTAAAATGTGGTCTAATAGTTACCGAATACCTGCAAGGTAAAGGGAAGGTGGGATGCATTTTCCCTCAGAATAGCCTGTAACCAAATTTATGAAAGCAAACTCTGTAGGCACAGTAGTGTTCTTTGCAATGCAAAGGCTGTAAGTCACTTGGAAATTTCCCCAAAGAATTGTCTTCCTCTTTTACCAGAGTCTGACCAAGCCCTCTTCTGTATTCAGACATGTGAAGAGATATGGCACCTCCTTAAGTTTTCCTTGGTGTATAATTAGAGAGGGACAAAATACTACGACCCCTGTCTTTGAGTGTTCTGATAGCAAAACCCTAGGTTTTCACAGTGAGCAGACATAGGCAAACTCTGCCCAACGCCTCTCCAGTTTTTTTAGTTCTGGGGGGAGATGGGTGTCAGAGACCCTTGGCTTTGGAGTCAGAAGTCCATTCAAATCACAACTCTTTCAAATAACTAGCTTCCTGATGTAAGGTAAGCTACTAGACTTTCCCGATCCTTAGCTCTTCATCACAAAATGGCAACGGATCACCTGACTAAGTTGCTGTGATGAGCACACGAAACCCAGAGTGGGAACCTCTAGCTTCTTGTCCCTTTTTGGTTGAACACACATTGGGAAATGCTGCTGCTAAAATATGTGCACTGCTTTTATGCATGGCCATGTGCAAAAGTGACAAGGCTTTGACCTAATCTTGCCCCAGGCTTTGGCCTCCACCTCCAACAATAAATACACACTTCTCTGGTTACAACTCCATAAACAGGGACACGTGTTTGTGTTAACAATGCATGCTCTGGGCTGCCTCCGTGATCAATTACTTTATATCATTTTCCAATTGCCCCATGTTTACATCTTTCCGAATAGCTGTCCCCTGAACCAAAAGGGTCTGCCTGACTATGGCATGGTCAGAGGGGTTCCCTTCAACTTATCACGTCTAGAAATGCCACAGACAGAAATGCTTCCGGGCTACTTGCTAAGAAAACTAGCATAAGCTGCTTATCAGAAAATATTAGGTTTTCTCTGAAAGGTGAGCTGTTTTGTCAGTTGCTTGGGCTGTGTGAAATTCCTTTTTTGTCATGATCGGTCACTGTACAGAAGCTAACAGTAGACTGCCATCTCTCCAGTGGATGCCAGGGCCCTGGGCAAAATCCTGAAAATCTAGCCTTTGCTTTCAGGACTAGTATACTGTGGTTGGAATCCAAGCCCTATATAAACGTAAGTGGTATTAGTGTTGCAATAATTGTGCAATTTTTAAAGATGTATCAATCAACTTACCTTGTGGATCCAGACCCTATATAAAGCTCGGTATTCTCCAGTTTCTTATGCTGGCCAAATAATTTGGTAGAAAATTTCATTCTCTTTTTGAAACACCTCAACTTAAGATTCAAGATCCAAAATTTCAGTCCCCAAATGAGTTAACACAAGAAGCCGAAAACTTGAGTTTCAGGTCTTGCTCTATAAATTATTGATAGCATTAAGCAGGTCATTCCAAATCCCTGAAACTCAGTTTCCACATCTGTAAAATGTCAATAAGAGTATTGTTTAACTCTTGGGGTAATTATGAGACACATGGGAAGACATCTAAGTAAAAATTCATACTCACTGCACAGGCCAGGACAAACATAAGGCATAGAAGTGACTATGACTACAATGGAACACGTTATCAAGTTCCATACAATTGCAGAGTGAGAGGTTCATGGCTGCCACTCTTAGCTTTTGCTTTTATGCTCAGTGTCTTGGGCCCAGCCAATCAGTGCACTGTTTTTATGCTGGGTGGATAATGACACGGGAGGATTGGATTCTGCCTGGTTTATGGTCTGGACTATACAAATTTGCATTTTGACCAGAGACCTGGGACAATTTACTGTGCTTCATGAAGTTTTACAATTGAGTCTATTAAGTATAATAATATTAATAATAACAATAATAATAATAATTGAACACTCAAAGAGGTTAAATGGCTTTCTCTGGGACATAACAGCTAGTAAAGGATCAAGATTTAATTTACACCTAACTCTGTCTGGGTCCAAACAGCATAATTCAGAGGCATGAGGCTTCACGGCCTCCGTACCCTGATAAAGCTTCTGAGAAAGGCAATGACCAGAAGTCACATGACCTCAAGCTCCTTTTAATTCTCAAGAGCAAAGAGAAGTGGTTTACATGTAATTGTTTTTTTTTTTTTTTTTGTGAGGAAGATCAGCCCTGAGTTAACATTGATGCCAATCCTCCTCTTTTTGCTGAGGAAGACTGGACCTGGGCTAACATCTGTGCCCATCTTCTTCCACTTTATATGGGACACCACTACAGTTTGGCCTGACGAGCAGTGCATCGGTGCAGGCCTGGGATCCGAACCCGGTCCACCAGCAGCAGAGGGCACGCACTTAACTGCTACACCGCGGGGCCGGCTCCACATGTGATTCTTTTCGATGTAAAGACAGAGCACCCAGTCTCAAATTTGGAGCAGAAGTGTGAAAAACTAGAACAATGTTTTAGATTGCACTTACCTTCCTTTCCCTTTCATTAGAAGACTCAAATTTTCTCTCTCTGCTCTCTCTCTCTCTCAAACTCTTTCCCCTTGTTTCTGTCCCTCCTCTCCTTCCTGTTTCTTTCTCTCCCTCTCTCTCTGGGAGAAAGACCGGCCCAGGAATAAGAACGAGCGATTTTAGGCATCAGAACCATATCTGGAGTAGAACCAGCTCTACCACCTCCTAGCTGTGAGCTTGGACGTTCACTTAACTGCTGAGACCTTAGTGTCCTAACATCCAAAACAAGCCTATACTCTTTCCCTCTATGTGAGGTTATGGTGCAAACCGCAGACAATAGCATAAACAAGGTGTCTAGCAGGAAGCTTGGCATTTAGGAATGGAAATTCCTTCTTGAATCTATACGTAATATCTGAGCAACTGGTGCCAAAGTGGCAAACCCAGATCACTCAGATTTTACCACCTTCTAGATATAAAGGTACTGGTCAAACTGATGTATTTACACTGAATTGAATGACTGTTTTCCCATCATACAGAAGGAGGCAGAATTTTTCTGGATTACATGTCATTTGGCTACCAGTTTACGGATGCATCTTGTGTGGCCTCTACAGTTCTTTTCCATGGTGGCCAGTAGTCAGGCTCAAGGCTTCTCATATGCACTCATGATGAGTACATTCCAGTCTTGTCCCTTCTCCGTCTCTGCCTCTCCCTAAGCATTCTGACACCCACTTAGTGGCCAGCCAGAGTGTTGAATTCCTGCAGAGAGGAGTCTAGGGTGGTGCTGGGGACAGATTTGTTTTGCTTTATTTGCAGCAACTGGTTTTAGGCATTTTCAGCATCTAAACGCATGTCCTTTGTTGAGCTTGTTACAAATCACCTCTATTATCAGCCTCAGTGTCCAGTATTAGGCAGGAATTAAAGCCAACAGTGCTGAAAAGCACATCTTTGTGAAGCCAAAAATAGTGCCCATGTGAGGGACAGGAAACAGCCCCTGAGACTCCCGGTGTTCCTCCCCATGGACATTTTCTGAATTCTCTCCAACTGTTACTTCCTTTTCTTGAATGTACAGAATATCTCCTGACTATGCAGAATCATAAGCCATGTGCCTGCAAAGCATACCTGTGATTCAAAGATATTTCTGTCCTGAGAATGATTGCACCAAAACCATATTGACTACATGGGAAAGAAAAGTGATGGAAGAATTTGCTAGGATCTTTTATTTATTCATTTATTTATTTGGCAAAATAGTAGATGAGTCACTACTCACTGTGAAGAAGCAAGATAAAGAAAGAATTGTTTTTCTGACAACTACTCATGGCCCAAGTAATCAGAAGGCTAAGATATAACCCTCTGAGCTGTGCTACTTTCGGTTCACTCTGAATAAATAAATATAATCTAAAACACTTAGATCTTACATATTCCAAAATTGTCTGCTTCTTGGATTTGCCATTATTCTTATTATTCCAAAGTGTACACATATTTCTGTTTCAAATAATGGTAATAAGACACATTTTTGAATTGAAGGAAGCCTCTATCATCTGCTGTATCTTTTTGTGGTGTATTCATCTGTAAATGTACTTTAAAAACTGTAAAACACTTTACAACATAAGGTACTTACTGTGTGTGGTACGTATATTTTTATTTTTACACATAACCACAACAATAACAAAAGGATTCTTGACTTGCTTGCACACTAGCCATAGCAATACTCTTTCATCAAACTCACACCTCAGCCAGCTTCTCTGTTTCCTTGTGAATCTAGACCTGGTGAACCCTTTCCCATCTGACAAACATCACACTCCATCCCCCCGAGTTACCATATGTGGCTCCAGCTACGAGTATCACCACACAATCATACATTTTTACAATGGGTCTATAAAACAACCATTATAATAAATGTCTGCTTAATTAATACATTAGGACATAAAGCAATTTATTATGCTCTTATTTGCTATCATTCTCCCTGCTCAAATTTAATAACGCAAAAAGGTTTCTCAGATGCCAACCCCTGGAAATAATAAAAATACATTCATCATGGATATTGAATGCAGACACGCCTGGCAGTACTGCTGGCAAAGAGGAGGCAGTGAAATGTGGAAAGAGAAACTCGGGCCTGTTTGCACAAGCTTGGCTAGAATCAGGTCCCCACGATAGGGGAAGGAGCCTCGTGCAATGCTTGGCATGGCTGCAAGGAAGGTGCCCAGAATAACTATTATTACAATATGCAACAAAAGAGGGAGGGAGAAAGGGAGTTGGGGGGAAAAGCTTTCAAGTCAGTTAAATTCATGAGGGCTATGGAGGCTCAAATTGAAATTATCTCACTCTGTGCTGATAAATAAAGTAGCTCTGGTACCTAAATCATGACACTAACTATACGTTTCGATTTTTTTAAGTAGTGATTAGGTGGATACTCTGGGGAACCTACCAGCCTTTGCCGAGATAACACACTCAACTTAATATCAACTTAAAAAGAGACTTGAATTCTAACCAATCTCATGTAATGAATTGAAATTCTATAGCTTTCAGAGGGGGGGAAAGATAAAAAAGCGACACGGCTCCATTCTCTAACTTGCTGTCAGGAAATATAATTTGTGCTCTCGGTGATTCACCTAGCTCATATGCAGCATGCAAATTTATTTCCCTAATAATCAGACCTGGAGATTGCCCAAGAGGATTAATAGCATCATTCCTTATGACCGCCAGGGTATTATGCACCTCTGACATGGAAAAATTGTGTTAGTTCTACAGAGAAAACGCAAGGATATTTGTCCTGCTAGACAATATAATAGGCTGGTGCATCATCAGATTACAATGTCATTTCAAAAACCTTGAATACAAATAATGTACAGTGGGGGAAATGTTGGAACAACCTCCCTTAATTCAGTAGCCTTGAATTCACATGTATTTTTGTGTGTGCTGTGCAATGTATGCATATTTTTTTATTAGAGCTTTCCAACATTGCATGCAAAAAGGCAAGGGTATTATATATTCCATGAGATCTTGTCATTGTTTCTTGGAAAACGGATGAAAAAGACATGACGAAATGGTTCTTTCTATGGTTTTGGTTTATTTTCATCCCACCCGTACACAGCTGAAGAGAGCATTCAGAAGCAAGACGGTCATAGGTATACACTGATTGTCTGGGGTTATATGTGGGGTGTGCTTCTTGGTGTGTACACAGATATAGGCGTCTAAGAATTTAGTTTCCACTCATGTCTTTATTCAAACATGGAGTTATTCGTACCTACCATCTCTTACAATTTGATACTCAAGGTAAAACAATATATTGCACAGTCGTTGTTTGGGACTATATTTTATTGTACTTCTTTATCTATCACAATGAATCGGTCAGAAATTTTCCAGAACAGTAATGTCTCCAGCTGTACTTTAGACCAAAGAATGCCGCCTTGAGACAAGACCAAATTTCATTATTATGCGCATGGGAGCAGTAAGATTAGCTCCTACTGCTGCCCCTAAGGTGGAGCAGCAGGATGAAGCAATGAGATGATGCTAATGTGCATGTTAATAGTATTCTGCTAGAAGAAGTTGGGATAATTAAACATGTACCGTCTCTTTAAGACAGAGCTGCGCACATTTTCTTCGGATGGGTGTTTACAAGAATTCCAATTTCAGGTCATAGCCATTTCTGAGATTGCTTAAGAAAGAGATGGGAATAACTTATCTTATTCATGTATTCAAGGAACCTTATAAAATGTGCAAAACATAACAGTTTTAAGGGGCAAAACACGTGTCTTATCTTGACAGAGCTGCTTTATTATGTGTGCTGTTGTATACTGACCTAATATACGGAGCGTTTTTAGCTAATATACCTTGCAGGAAACCAGCCTTTAATGTGATGGATTTTATGGTATCTCATTAGGGTGTGTTTATATAACCTGATACTAAACACGTTTTCAGATTCATGTTCCTTATTAAAATTGTGAGCCACATTGATTTTTAGTTGGAACAGCAACAGAGTCATTTTTACCATTAGGAAGGGTAGCTCCGAAGTTATTCCCAGAGCACATCTGTTCTCCGTACAAACTTGGGGACTTTGGCTTTTATAGCTTCAATTAGCGTGGTCTTCATGGGATGGGCCACTGTTGTTGCTTAGAAACCTCCGTCAGGTTATTATCCGTAAGGCAGAATTTTTAATTTCATGGGAAGTTGCTTTTTTTTTTTTTTTTCCTGGAAGGAAAAAACATCTCGTTTATTCTCCTGTTGTTTTCTCATCAGTATCTTTGATTTTATAAGTTAGCCCCAAATAATATTGATAGATAGGCCCTGGAGAGATACGTATCTTCACATCTGAGCTTCTGGGGTTTTCATAACTAACACTGTCAGCCACGGCAGTGGCAAATTTAAAAATAAAAAAAGCTTAACATTGCAAGTTGTGTGAAACAAAATAATGACTTTCACATGGTGAAGTCTCCGTTTTGTAAACTGATCCTGTGAGGTAACTCAGAAGTCAGCCGTAAATAGTGTCGCAGGGTATTTCAGTGGAGTCAGGGGAAATAATGACCTGGAGGTACTGTAAATAGTTTAAATTATTGGAGGGTCTTTCTAAGAAATGTAATGTGAGAAAGGAGAGAAATGTTTTTTCTCTATTGTGAAGTGAGTACCCTTTGGAGGTGATCCAAATTCAGAATGCAAATATTTAGAGAAAAGGACTATCTTTTGAGAAAAGCAAAAACTTTACTTTTCCTACTTGTTACAGCTAGTTAACACAATCCAACCAGGAAGGAAAAAAGAACATCCAGACAGAAGCACGAATATGTTTATTTCACTTTGCATTTTAAACTAAAGCCACAAGCCTTTAACAAGGAAAGGGGGGGAATAGATTTTCAACAGCACCATATAGAAAACCTATGGAATGGATATCGTTACTCATGAGAGACTGAATATGGTTACTTGTGTGATTTCATTTTAACCACGTGTATACCTTTAACTATAATCCTGGAGTTGTAGTTCACATGTCTCAAGTAATCGCTGTCTATATTTGGCTTAAGAAATTTTAAGTTGGAGACTGTTCTCAGAAAAGAAGACTGTTTTCCTTTATTTTGCCCCTGGAATGCTATTCATTATTAAACATTAAAGTTGTGTCAATTACTTTCATATTTGATTATTATCCTAGTTATTCTACCAGCTAATCAAGTCTTCTTTAAAAAATGTGTCTGGCAGTGACTATGAACCAATATACAGAATAGAATTATTTGCGTTTTTTGTTTCCTAGTTAACCATAGTGACTGGTTAATTATATCAGTTTATCCCACTACCTCACTATCCATCACCACCATCCTCAAATAAGATAACAGGATGATTCACCCATTTATTTTCATCAATGTGAGACTGAACATTCAAAGTTACTCTTTGGCTAAATGTAAGAGCCAGGTTCATGTACTTGTTTTAAATGGAGATGAACCAAGCTATCCTGAGAACAACTCTGTTGTTAGTATTAATAGCTTCACAGTTATTTGGCTTGAGGTGTAATTATTTTACCATTATTACATGCAAAGCTTTTAGCAAAACAGTCATTCCCTCCATTTAAGCAGAGAGTTTTATAATTTATTACATCTTTTTGGTCATCAACACACTATACAAACAGTTGGCCACCGGTGACCAATTACATTAAGGTTAAGCAACATAACTTTAAATTAGAAATAAGCTAATGTATCTTCATCAAGGGCCTGCTGTGTTTTCACTGCTGTTTATGAGATGATACTAAATGTGGATATAGAGCACGCTCACTGGGACCAATTCCTTTCGGCCTGAAAATGGGAAAGTCTCGAGTGTATCCAGGTCCAAAGCTAATTAATGGGATAACATCTGCTTTAAGCATTCAGCTGGAGTAATTTCTATCAACTTCCCAGCGAAGGTGCAGGGGAAGCTGTCAGAGAACTAAGTATCCATCATGAGCCATATTAATCTGTGACAGGACTGCAAAAGGCACATCTTGGTCTTAGGTTTATATTTATTTGGGGTGTTGCTGTTATCAACACGAGGTTTCCTCCCATTCTTTTTTTCTTCAGTGCATGAACAATTGTGAGG